>NW_028190078.1:0-5869 GCF_048542155.1 Nylanderia fulva | reverse complement strand
TTATTCCGTATTTTTAACGCTATTTTTATCTGAACAATGAATACCATATATTTTATAATATTATTCTTTTACTTCAATGGATCTTCATATCGTGCATACCTGTTGATTCTACAAAGCTCGCGTTTGATCCTTTAGGCAATCGACATTCATGAATATAAATCATCTCATAATTTGCTATAATAGACATAGATTGAAGTATATTGATCTCAGACTTTTTAAATGAATTTAATACCTCTGTTTATAAAATTATTAAGACCATGAATTATATCTGTTCCATTTTCTTTAATATATATATATATATATATAATAGTTTCATAAACTTTTTGATTATTTAACGAGAAGTTTTTATAAAAATATTTATCTTTATTGCACGTGTTCTTGCAATCTTTCCTTTAATAATATTTTACAAATGTCTCGTGTTGTGAATTGAGTTACAAAAATATATTGCTTTTACAAAGGTAGATATTTATATCGTATACAGGTACTTTGTGTTGATGTATAAACTCGATGCTGTTAAACAGATTTTCGTTTGTACATCTTTTCTGACTAATTATTCGTAATTATTCGTTTAGATTTTTTTGCTTGTGCCGATTTATTTTTTTTGACTAAAATGCAAACGAGTAATATTTTCTCGCTTCATATATTCCGTGTTTATCTCGCATTGTAATCGCATTATAATGTAAAGATTAATTGAGGTCGAATTTCATTGCATACAAATCGTGAAATCTGATTGGAGGACACCGTAGCGGAAAATAATGTCAAATTGTAATTGAAGAAATGAACCAGGGACCCTTTCGGTATTTATTAAAATAAATATAATAAAATATATAAAAAGATTTCGAGGAAAAATTCATGAATTCTATGTACGAAATATATAAAGTATGTTTTTACTTCATGCTTTTATATGAAAACATTGCTTCTATATACATTAGCTTTAATTTTATTCGCACAAGAAAATATTAATGCTACAAAATATAAAATATAATATTGTGCGAGAAAGAACATTTATTAGTTTAACAAATAGAATTTTTTGATCTTAAACATTGATGAGCAAAAATTCATACATTTAATTATAAATATTAAATTTGGTAAAAATATTTTTGTGTTCTCTTTAAGGAGTTAGACAATACATTTCAATAAATATCAAATAATGACAAACGTTTTGACAATCGAGATCGGAGAAAACTAGATTATTCATCTAAGAAGAGCATTTTTGATCTTAAACATTGATAAGCAAAAATTCATACATTTAATTATAAATATTAAATTTGATAAAATAATTTTGTGTTCTCTTTAAGGAGTTAACGATTTATTTCAATAATATCAAATAATGACAAACGTTTTGACAATCGAGATGCGAGAGAGAACTAGATTATTCGTCTAAGGAGAGAATATCTATGAATATCAAACGTGAATGGTGTACCGCTACTTAACCGAGTTCGCTTTGTTTCGAAATTCAAGAACACTTTAGATTCGCTTTGTATACTTGAAAGGCTTCTGTCGAGATAATTTCGAAGTTCTCATTTAGCTCATAGCTTTATTGTTGCTCCTTCCGTCCATTTGATAGTGAGTTCACTTCGTTCATTGATCGATTAACGAAACGTAGCACATTATAGTTGCTTAATGAACTCAAGAAGAATTGAGTGCCTTTTATTAATTTATCTTAATTTCTTATATTCTTCGCTCACTTGCTATTTTGTTGATTATTCGAGGATTTTTTATCTTATAGATCGTTCGATTAAAAAATGAACATCGAGGTAAAAACCAGTTGTAAAATAGTTTGAATTATTAGATTAAATAGATTGGATGAAGTAATTTATAATACATTTAGTTTGAAGAGACACACGCGAGAATTATATTGGAATAACATAGTAAATGGAGACGATTCCCAGATTATGCGTTCGCTCGACACCATCAAGTCGCGACGATTTGTTTACTTTATTTGAGATTCAAGGGGTTTTTCATATTTGTGATAATATTATATATATTTTCCCGGGAATTTATGAATTTAGTTATGCGGAGAAAAGTCGTTCATATTTCTCTCAAAAGTCATGACAGGAAAATTTTCCAAGTTATTTTAGAATAATGAAACACATAACATAATACTAGCATTTTCTGAAAATTTTTAAAAAATTTTTCCTAATTGTTCGCTGTGCGCGCGCGCTGTTGGTAGCTTTAAATTAAAATTGCCTCATGTTGATTATACCATGGTGAGAATTAGGGCATAATTAATGAACTGTGACAACCGCCATTATTATACATATATTGCGCGAGCGAAATATCAATTTATATAGAATCTCTATTGTTCAAGTTTGTGATAAGAAATTATGACATAAAATTATAATATAGAAAAATTATATATATAGGAATTAATTAGAGAAAAAAATCAATTAAAATTTATATACGATTCTAGATGTATAAATATTACTTACAAATTTAATTTGGAAAAAAACGCTAAATGTTTTGATTAACTTTCATTATATTTAATAAAAAATTATAACATTATGCTAGTGAAAATCAATCAAAAATATAACTTTGAGGAGAACAAACAATTGTAATATAAATATCATATTAGAAATAAACAACAATAAAAAAACTGGTGTGTTAGAAAAGAGTTAATATAATTTCTTTATAAAAAAATATATTTTTTTATTCTTTCTGCGTTGTGCATAATGTATTGTATAAAACTGATTTACATATAAAAATATATGTATTTTTAGACGAAGGAAGATACGCGTTTTAATAATTTGATCTTGATTTGAATTAATTTTGAATGACTCTCACGTAGAGATTAATTGTCGGCAGATTAGAATCATTGATCAAAAAAAGCACGTAGTGCCTTTGCTAAAAAGAACTGTTGCAAGATTTTCGTTAACGTTTCTTTGATTGTATTACAAAATTTGGCTAATTGTTCGCGACTCTTTTCCAATTCTATGTCATATCATTATATCGAGTTTTTTATTCTTTTTTGCCGTCGATTATTTTCTCCAATTCGCTGTGCAATTGACCTATGTTTAATAATGGTTCTAGTTTTTATAGTCATCAATTATCGAAGTCGTTCATTCTTATACGAGCACTCTTGCAAGAGAAAAAAAGATAAAGTATACATTTCTATACACAGTTGCAGGAAATATTGATCAAATATGAAAGGAAGCAAATTATTTGATACTTTATGCTTCGAGCATTTCATAAAACAAGCAAACTTCGAAACTTGTAATTTGAAAATATTTCATTAAAACAATGTGTTGCCGTACGTACTTAGTTTTCAATCTGTACTTTTATTCGCGTATTTATAATGTTGTATTTTCGATTTCATTGTAATTGTCTCGGGTACAGTCACACACTGAAAAAAATTTTGTTAATTTGACTAAACCTTTCAATTAAATATATTTTGTTAATTGAACATGTAAAAATATTTAAATTAAATATAACATTAAATCTAATAAAACGTATGTATATTTTATTTAAATATTAATATATGTTTAATTAATAAAATAGTAATTTAGTTGAAAGGTTTTTAACAAATTTTTTTCAGTGTAGACACTCTAATTTCTTATATACACGATGCTAATACAGATCGTAGATAGATTATAGTGATAGTTTGTTATCATATTTCATTTTTATCGACCTATTTATATAGGTTTTTAAAGTGTTATTTTAAAAATTGTCGTGTATCTAATAAATATTTAATATCGAGACAAAAAAGGAAATCTTTTTTTGTTGACGTGTATTAAATATGGAATATTTGCAAGAAAATAAAGATCGCGATTCTATTTACATTCGCGATCAAATATGCTTTTCCGCTATTGTATAAACATAAAATTAATTTCCAAACAAAGTTAAATATCGGTATTGGTACCTGTAACATTTGCCGATGTTGAAATATTGACTATAAATTTGAAAATATTTTCACTCTCGCAGATTGTCTACGTGCAACTATTTGCGAAGCATCTGTTTTCTCTTGCATGTCATATTCAATTTTAGGCAATTGCGACATGGGCAAAATATCGTAGCGTTCGACAGGCAGGCTAACAACTAACAGCTGTTGTTCAGCCACGTGATCGCTAATTTTGATTTTATCTTTATTTCAACATAATTGGAATATCTTACATATATTTATAATGATTTATAATATTCGTGATATGATACATGACCTTACATGATCTTTTACAAGAAAAGAAAATATTTATATTATATTATATATATATATATGTATATATAATGTATTACATTATACATACATTATATTTTAAATTGTTTTTTTTAATATTTTATCTTACAGAATTTATAGATAATGAGGATAATGAGGATAATTCATTTTTAATGTATGTTAAAAATATAAAAATCTATTTATTATATTTTATACCATACATGTATTATATATATTATATTATAAATATTTTAAATATTTCTTTTAAACCAGAATTTTTATTAGGTTCCCTTTTTATAGTCATTATTTGCACTATATTATTAGAAAAAGTCTTTTTACTTAACTCTCTAATGTCAAATATTTCAAAAAATTAAAAAAGCTTGAAATATTTAACGATAACGTAAACAAGGAATAAATCGTAAGAATATGTATGTATTATAATACATATTAAATTTTTAAACATAAATTTTTCCATTTTCTTGATGTGACAACTACGCATGCATAAACACAAATAATTGTACGCGAGAAAATTATGAAACATTTTCTTGAAATTCACTAATACTTTGTGGTTAATAGAACATCTTTAATATTAAGGAGTTTGTTGAGAATATCATGCCCAATTTATTTATTTTCTTTGATACAGACTATTTTATTTCGTTTTAAATTATAAAAATTGTTTTTTCATTCATGAGCTAGAAATCTGTTTTTACGCCAAGGAAATCTCTTTTCGCACATTGTAAGAAAGCTTTTATACTTATTTAATTAATTAGGAAGTTTTTGGTGCATGTGCGTGGCTTCCTTCAGAATTTCACTCACTTTTATTCCGTTACATTTTCGCAGCCGTGAGAAATAAATTGTACACAGCACGAAGCCAAAGAGCTTAATTCGAGTGCCGGTGTCCGCGTGTGAGAAAAACTTTAAAATTATATCTGGCTGTAAGTAGTTTGCACTGTTAATGTACTCGTTGATGTAGCAGAGTTTATTCCATGAGTTACAACTTTTTTGTCGACCACAAATTCTGACAAATTTAGAATCAATACTTTTTTCTTTAATAGCCATATATCTAAAGTTTTTCTTTTTCAATGATAAAAATTTTCTTCTTGATATATCAAATTCTTGCTTTGTAACGCACATATATATATTGTTATTAAAAGTGATTAAAAAATTTTATTTATATTATTAGAAAAACTGCATGGCAAATAAAAAATCAAGTAAAAAATTAAAAAAGAAATAAAGAATTTAGAAAATTTAGAAAAAAATATTTCATTTATATTATTAGAAAAATTGCATGGCAAATAAAAAATTAAAGTAAAAATTAAAAAGAAATAAAGAATTTAGAAAATTTTTCCTCGGGATTTTTCTATCTTTTGTGAACGCTCTCTCTCTTTATATATATTATATTGAAAATTACAGTTGCGAGCTATAAGATTTTGCGCAAAAAGCATGGCGTTTGGTTTTATACCAGACGTGGGTGTTCCTTTGTTATCATTAGCGAGCTTCATTAAACGCGGAAGACTGCAGGACTGCGTATACTATGTCGTTAGGGTCGAGTGATGTGTTTCTTTCGTTTTTCTTTCGTTTTTTTTTCGTATAATAACGCTCGCTTGGGAAATACATTACTGACAAGATGCGTTTGCGATTCAGGGCTGCAGTGCATTTCGTAATTCGATTTTCTCCGTCGGAAATGGAATTCCCGGAGTCTCACCGGGGTTGCCGCTT
>NW_028190077.1:0-233587 GCF_048542155.1 Nylanderia fulva | reverse complement strand
ATCTAAATTTATAAAAAATATATTCCCAAATAAAAATAACTGTGATTTTTTTTAAAGGGCAAGTTCAATTAAACTATACTTTAATTAAAAACTGATTCCCAATTTGATTCGAAAAAATCGAAAAGGTTATTTTTAGTGCACAAAATATAAATAGTCTTTATAAGATTTGTTTTAAAATTTATACTGCCCGTACAATGAAAAAATAATTGCTCGAAATTCCAGAGTCCCCCTTTTGTTATGACTCAAAAAAATAACTTTGGGGGCCCGGCCTAAAAAAAACCTATAAAGGTTTTTTCTCGAGGGCCAATTAAAAATAATGCCCAAAGCTCTTACAAATAATTACTACAAAAAAAAAAATTTTAAAGATACGAAAAGTAAAACTAAAGAAGTTTAGTTTAGAAAAAGGGGATTCAACGTATTTTTAAAAGCTCTACCCCACAAACAATTTGAATATACAAAACATATAAAAATACCTTTTTCTTCTGTTTTCTGAAGGAAATTGTAAGTCAAATAAAATTTTTTTGCTATTCAAAATTTATTCTTCATGACGAAAGACATTATTTTTTTATTTAAAAGAGTCTGCTAAAATTTTAAAAAAAATAGATATTATTTATGAAGAAAGGAAAAAATTTTTTGTTTTACAATTTTAGGGGATAAATGGTTTTTCAAAAAATAAACCCCGAGGCATCAAAAAATTTTCTTTTTCTATTCAAAAAAATTACGGGTTTAATTTAAAACCCCCAAAAAAAACAAAAGGCCCCCCTTTGCCTGGGTTTAAAGTGGTCATTAACGGGAAAAATTTTACTAAAAAAAAGATTGGAGATTTTTAATTTATACAATTTTCACAATTTTTTATTTCAATTTTTTATTCTATCCTCAAAATTTTTTTGAGAGCGGGCCCCCCCCCATTTTTTTTTTCCTAAATTTCATTAAACAAATGGACCGGGAAATTTACGAGAAAATTATTTTTCCATTGTACGGGGCTAGTATAAAAATTTAAAACCCAAATCTCATAAACGACTTTTAATTTTTTTGGGCATAAAAATAACAATCGCACTTTTTTTAAAATCAAATTGTAATCATTTTTTTTTATATGTAGTATATTCAATGTAAAACTTGCACCTTGAATAAAATATCCCCAGTTATTTTTTAAATGGGTAAATTTATTATAAATTGATAATATACCATTTCGTATGTTCAACTTTAAAACTGGCACCTTGAATAACATATCATTTACTTTTCGTGAAATTTTTTTTAAAGGTCTTTTAAAATTTTTTTGAGTACCATCTTTTGAACATGGCCTCCCCTTTTCTTTTTTTATGTTTTTTTTTGGGAAATTATCCTTATTTTTAAGAAACAATATATGGGAGCAGCTTTTTAGAATTTCAAGTATTACAATAATTTTTTTTCCCAAAAATTCTTATCACAAACTTTGGTATAAAAACCCCAAATTTATGCAATACAGTTCAAAAAATTTGAAATAAAAGGGAAAATTTTCCAAAATATAAAAATATTTTAATTTATTTTAAATGTTACCTAAATTTTTAATTTAAATTTCATATAGGAAAATGTTTGTAAAAATTTTGGAAATTTAACTTTAAACAAAAGAAAACTTTTTTTGCAAAAAATTTTTTTTTTTAATTTGGAAAAAAAAAACCCAACCCCCCTTTTGAAATTTTTTTTTTTCTTGGTTTGAAAAATTGAAAATTTTTTAAAGAATAAGGGCCCCTCCATCGGCGCCCTTTCTTTTAAAGACCCCCCAACCCCCCCCCTTTTTAAATTTTGGGTTCCTTTCGTCTTTCCGATTTTAACCCCCCGGGCCCCCATCATATTTCCCCGGCCCCGGTTTTTTAAAATTTTTTTTGTTTTTCCCTTTTTCCCTTGATTTTTTTCTTTTTTGAAAAAATTTTTTCATGACCCCCCCCCCCCGGCCCCCAATTAAAACCTTTTAATTGCACCCCCCCCGTTTTAAATTTCCCCCATTCCCCCCCCCCCCCCCCCCCCTGACAAACCCCCCCCAAGCTTTTTAAAATAAAAAGGTTCGCCAAAGGGGAGCCAAATTTTTTTATTTTGGCGCTTACGGAAATTTTTTAACAGCGCTAGAACTTTGATTTTTTTAATGTACCTTTAGGCACCATATACGGGCGCCGTTTTTAAAATCTGTTCTAAGAACAATATTTTACCCCCCCCTTGGGCTTTTTTGGGCCATTTTTTCTTGAAAAAATTCCCCATACATTAGAGAAATTACCATTCCGTTTTTGTGTCGCTCTAAAACTTTAACACGTGTAGTAAACCACGTTTAAATTTTTCTCCCCCTTTTCGTAAATATAGCGCTTATTAGCTTGTATTTTTTTTATTAATCGTGATTTACCCCGTCGGCAGGGCGTTAATCCTTGTTGATAATTTTTTTAGAAGCCCCTTTTAAAAAAGTTATAAAGGGGAGCTGTATTTCTACGACGAATAAAATTGATTCGATTACGATTTTTTTTTAAACCCGGGTGCCCTTACATTCGTTTAAAATTGCCTTTATCTTTTCCCATTTAAAAATTCTACATTAATCCAATTGTAGATTTAAAACCCTTTTTCCCTTTTTTTAATACCCGAATGTATAGGTAATTTTAAACCAAAATACTGTTTTTCCAGCTTGGGCCTTGTTTAAAATTTTTGACATTCGGGGCAACTTTTGGAGGGTGTTTTAATTTCGAGTTGTTAAACTTTCAATGATGCCCGGAAAAACTTTCGACATTAGACCCGTAAAAAACCCGGGAAACATCTTGTTTGGTTTTTCCCTTCAAAAACTTTTTCCAAACGATTTCTAACCGCTTAAATTTTGAAATTTATTTACTTCACCTTTAGCGCAGTTTAAGCACACCCAATGCTTCGTGCTTTTTTTTTTTTCAGTATTTTTGCCTAATACGTACGCAAAAAAACACATTGTAATTTTAAATTACGAACACGAAACACATCGTTTTGAAAAGG
Organism: Nylanderia fulva; assembly: GCF_048542155.1. Lineage (NCBI taxonomy): Eukaryota > Metazoa > Arthropoda > Insecta > Hymenoptera > Formicidae > Nylanderia > Nylanderia fulva. The sequence continues at coordinate 230,608 of NW_028190077.1, read as the reverse complement.
CCATATTTTTTTCCACTTTAACTATATTTTTGGGGTTTCCTAAACAATCATAATTTTTCCCCATCAATGATTTTGGGGGAAATACCCCATCGACGACGTTACTTTCCCCCAAAACCCTTTTTCCCTGGGACGGTTTTGGTTTTTTTTGGCAGTTAAAAGTTTTGAATAAGATCTCTTTCGTTTTTCTTCTAAAATTTGGGCCAGATTTTGTTTAATGATGTGGATTGAAATTTATCAAATGAAAGCCTTCCAATTACTTCCCTTGTGACAAAACCTTTAAATGGGGCTTGACCATTTTGGGAAAAACCTCGTTCCTAAACCCATCATTGTTTTTTACATGAAATTTCCCTTCGATTTAAAAAATTCGACATTTTTTAAATTTTGGTTCTAAACAGTTTTAAAGGGACCATTTTGGAAAATTGGGGGATAATTTTGGGGGAAAGATTCATGACAAAGGGTGGGTTAAAAACATTCTATGGATTGAAAAAAGCCATCGCTATTGAATCCCTGCGATACCCGGGGGCGGGAATGGCGGGCTTTTTTTTTCCCAAATTTTATTTGATCCAAGGTTTAAAATCGTTCAATTAGAAAATTTTTCCCCTGTCCCCCCTCGCCATTACGTACAGTGGGCAGAATCGGGTTCTTATCTTGTAAAATTTGGGGGCCTTTACCCATCAAGATTTCTTTTTGGGTTTTTTCCCTTTGGCGAAAATTTTTGCAAAAAAAAATCAATGGGGCCCTTTAAAATTCCAATATTTTCCCAAAAATTTTAATCGCGTGTAAATTTTATGGATTAAAATCCGTTAAATCGTGGGGTTTTGTCTTTCGGCTTTTTTCAGACATTTTCGCCCCTTCCCGTTTAATTCCCGAAACCTTTCTCAAAAGTTTTCTTGTTTTTTCTTCGAGCCTTTCGGGGATATTTTATTCCCTTTGGGAAAAACAGCTCTAAAATTTTTTAAAGGACCGTGTAAGTCTCGAATGTCTTTGAGTTTCCAAATTTTTCAGGGTTTTGGGAAAGAAAAAAGCACCGATTTAAAAGTATTTTTTGGGCCATTTTTTTTAAAATTTAAATCGAAAAGGGTTTAAATTTAAAAACCCCTTTTTTTTGGGTTTTTTTTTAAATAAACCCGATGCCATTTTGTAACACTTAAAATTTCGTCATTATTTGACATCTTTTTCGTAATTTCCCCGAATTTTGGAAAAAATCGAAAACAAATTCAATTCAAATTTCCCTGGGGGTTTCTTTTTGGGGATAGTAACCCAATGATGAGAGACAAACAGAAAATTTTCCCGTAGAATTTTCATCAAGAGTTTAAAAAATTTCATTAAATTTTTTAAAAATTTTCTATTTTCACCTCATTAAATCGATCCATTTGACCAGGGTATATTATCCGAAACCGTCCCAAGGGGGAATTCCCCCTAATATTTTATCCGCGGGTTTAAAGCACCGATTCTCTTTTATTTAATGAACCATTGAAAAAAATTCCCCCTTTTCGCCCCAAGAACTTTTTCGAATCTATAATTTAAAATTCGGGATTTTTTTTTTCCAAAACTTTGTCCTTTGTATTTTGTTAAATAGGGATTTAAAAACCTGATTTTTTCTCTAAAAAAAGGTATGTCCATTTTTTTTCCCTTTCCGGGGAAAATTTGATAACGGATTTAAATCATTTAAAAAACCTTTCCGACTCCTTCGAGGAAGATTTTACAATCTCCCTTTTAAATGGGGTAAATTTTTTTTTCAACCAGCGAAGTGTTTAACGTCTTTTAAAAACAAACTTCAAGTAACGGGCCGGGGAAAATTTCGAACCCGACACATTCGGGTAATATTTTTTTTCCTTTTTTTTTCGTACGCATCCCAAAAACAAATTATGTTTAGGTTTTTCTGACACTTTTTTCCCGAAATCGTACAACTTTGGGCAAAACATTTTCATTTGGGAATTTTTTTCACACAGGGGACTTTTGAACACGTAGAAAACTTCTTTCTTATTTTTATCCCAAATTATACAATCAGTGCTGGTATTCTACTTTGATATTCCAGTCCCAAAAAAAAAAAGGAAAATTTGAAAAAACCTTTCCTTTTGGATTATCGGACGAACAAATAAAATAAATTCATAGTTTTGGGAATTTTTATCCCCCTTGGAACTAGAAGTATTTTACGGGAAATCGTATGCGATTATTTCGTTGATCCCTTTAAACTTTCTTTACCCGGGATTCATATCCCCGAAAATATTCCCCCCAAATCGGACCATTTCCATTCATGGACTAAAAAGTAAAAAACCCAGGGGGGGCTGGACCTTTAATGAAAAGGCAGGCTTTTTACATTTTTGGGGACGGTTGTCCCCAAAAAATTTCCCCCGGTATTTTTTCAATTTTGCAAAAATCTCTTAAAATTCGTTCAAACGAAACCTTTTTAAATTCGTTAAGTTTTTTTTACCAGAAGTGATCTCTCTCGGGGGTTAGAAACCCCTCATCGTAAAATGGGAACCCCTTTAAAATTTCGGTATTAGATCTTTGGGAAAAGGAAAGAACAGATACTGCAGTTTTCAACCTGAATCAACTATGTTTCGAAAATAAATCGTGTTCTAATAAAAAAATTTTTCCCGGGCCCGGAAAATTTTCATTTTTCTCTTTGTCCATTAAAACCTCAGGAATAACTCAGGGAAACCACCCCCTCCAGTTTTTTTAAAATAACGATTTTTTCTTTGGGAAAAATTTCTAAATTTCATTATTTGATAAAGTTAAATGCAGTTTCGTTTCGATTTTTTTCGCGTGTATTGGGTATTTAAAAACGATGTTAGATCCAATCTTCAGTGTTTGGTGAAAAAAGGGGCCCACTTTTTAAAACGATTTGATCTTTATTTTTTTTGTTTTCCGGAAATTTGGGTACAAATTCCATGCGGGTTAATTCCTAAACCACCTCTTTTTTTTCGTTTTTTTCCCGTTTTCCTCATCGACAACCTATATTTTTTTCCTGAAACTTACCCTTTTTAATTTAATCATCAGAGGGACCGGGAAAAACAAAATTTTTTAGTAATGAGGATTTTTTCTTCAACCATTTAAAGCTTTATACATTTATTAAACTACAAATTTTTTTCCCCAAAACCATTTAGATTTTTTGGGGTATCCCCTCGAACGAAAATGTGAAACTCGGTTTAAAATTTTAGGATCCCCGGGAGGACATCCCTTTAAAAAATTTTTTCTGAAAAGGCAGGGGAAAAATAAAGGTTCAAACCTTTTCCTAAACGGGTTTCGTTATAAAAGGTTTTTCTTGTTTTTAAAATGTGTATTTTTAAATTTCTTTTAAATTTAAAAATTTTTTTTCGTTAAGTACAATTAACAAAAAAAATGCATATCGTGGTTTTTTTTGGAACTCTCTGCCATACTTGAAACAAAACATTATTCGATTAAAAATTTGGGAAACTCGGGAAATTTAAAGAGAAATTTTTTTTCCATTTCCCAGACTGGGTTTTAAAATTTTTTGAGGCCCTTCTTTGCCCCAGGGTTTCCCCTTTTCATTTTATTTTTTTTAAGAAAGGGGAGAGGGGACAAAGGGGGTAAGAAAGCCGGGGAAGGCAAAAGGGGGGAAAGAAACAAAAGAGGGTGAAAAAAGGAAACTTTCGGGGTGAAAAAGGGGGTGAGAGAGGGGAAAGGACGAAAGAGGGGGGAAAGGGGGCAAAAGAGGTCGAAAGAGGGTGAAGAGAAAAAAGGGGGTGAAAGGACGAAAGAGGGGGAGAGGGGAAAAAAGGGTTGTGAAAGAGGTCGAAAGGGGTTTTAGGGGAGGGAAAAAAGAGGGTGAGAAAATGAAAGAGGGTGAGAGGGGAAGAAAGAAAAGAAAAAATTTGGAAAAAGGAAAAAAAGGGGGTAAAAAGGGTGAGAAAGAATGAAAGAGGAAAGGGGGACAAAAGAGGGTGAAAAATGAAAAGGGTGAGAGGGAATAAAAAGAGGGGTTAAGAGGTGAAAGAAAATGAAAGGGGGTGAGGAGGGGACGAAAGAGGGTGAGAGAGAATAAAAGGGGTAAAAAAGGGGAACAAAGAATTGAAAAAACGAAAAGGGTAAAGGGGGGAATAAAAAGGGGGGAAAAAGGACAAAAGGGGGGGGAAAATTTTAAGAGGCCAAAAAGGGGGGGTTTGAAGGAGGAGGGAAAAAGGGGTTTAAAAGGGGGAAAAAAAGGGGGTAAAATTGGGGGTAAAAAAAAAAAGGGGGTTTAAGAGGGAAAAAAAGGGGGGAAAATAGGACAAATTTTTTTAAACCAAAGGAAAAAATTTTAAAGGGGGGTTTGGGGGGGGAAGAAAAAAAGGGGGTTTTTGAGATAACAAAAATTTAAAAGGCAAAATTTAAAAAAGAAAAAAAAAATTTGGGGAAGAATGGGGAAAAGGGAAAGGGAAAAAACGAAAAAAAGAAAAAAAAAAAAATTTTTTTTTTTGGGGGGCCCCTTGTTGCCTTTTTTGGGTTTTGGGGGCCCCCCGGGGGGTTTTTTCCCCCCTTTCCCCCTTTTGGGCCACCCGGGGGAAACCCCCCCCGGGTGCCCCTTTTGGGGGGCCCCCCAAATTTACGGAAACCCCAAATTTGAAAAGGCAAAAGGGAGGGGTGGGAGGGGGGGTGGGGGGGGGGTTGGGGAAAGGGTGGGGGGGGGGGGGGGGGATGGGGGGGAGGGAAAAGGGGGGGGGGAATTTTGGGGGAGGTGTGAGTAAAAGGGGGGAAAAAAGGGAGTTTTTTTACCCCCCCGGGGAAGGGAAGAAAAAAAAAAAGAAAAAAGAAGAAAACGCCTTTTTTTCCCCTTTTTTTAGAAAAACGCCCTTTTTTTCCCCCTTTTTGGGGACCCAAAGGGGAAAAACCGATTTTTTTTTTTTTGGGGAAAAAATTTTTCCCTTTGGGATCCCCCCTTTCAGGTTTTTTCCGAAAAATTAAAAAATTTTTTTTAATTTTTTTTTTTAAAACCCCCCCAAAAAAGGGGATTTTGATGGGGCAGGAAAAGGGGATTTGGGGGGTTTTTTAAAGGGTTTTTTGGGGGGTTTTTGAAAGGGCCGGAGCCCATACCGGTCCCTTTGGTACAATAATTTTTTGCGTTTTATTTAAAAATTAAAATTTTTTGGGGGGGTTTTTAAAAAAATTTTTTTCAAAGGGGTTTTTTTTTTTTTTTTTTTGGGCTTTTAACACCCCAAAAAAAAAGTACGTTTTTGTTTTTTTTTAAAAGCCCAAAAACCTCAAAAATTTTCCCCCTGCCCTAGGCTTTTTAAATTTAAAAAAAATTTTTTTGTTACTTGATCACTAGAAGGCTCCCCCAAAACCCCGTATTTTTGAAAAAAAACTGCCCAAAAAACCCAACTAAAATTTTTTTCACAGTGCAAAATTTCCATTATGGAAAAAAAGGAAAAAGAATTTTTGGTTTCAAAAAATGGAAAAACGGAAACGATGATGGACGTTTCCATGTGTCCCCCGAGAGAAATTTAATTTTTATGCCCCTAAACCAAAAAGGGTTTTGGACAATATTTCCCGATCAGTTTTTTTCCCACTAAAAAAATTTCAAAAAAAAAAGCTTTTAAAAAAATATCACATTTTTTTTGGGGGTGGACGGGGGGTTGCTTGCCTTACGCCCCAAAATTTTATTTTAAAATTTCTTTAAAGGTTTTAGTGTAAAAAAAAATATAAAAAATTTGAAAGGGAAAGGAAATTCTTTTTTGGGGGACAGATTTTCCCCCTTTCCCATGATTGTCAAAAAAAATCCAAAAGGTTTTTCCCTTATTTTTCAGTGGGAAAGGGGGGGGGGAAAATTGTTTCCGGGGGCCAATTGCGGATTTTTTCTCTATTTTTTTTGGAAAAAAATTTTTGGGCATCGTGAGGAAAAAATCTTTGCAAAGCCCCTCTTTTCCCCCCGAAATTTTTGAAAAAAAAACAATTTTTTCTTTTCCCGTTTTTTCTATTTTTCAATTGCCCCATTCCCTACGTTTTTGGGAAAAATTAAAAAGACGAGAGGGGTTCCCAAAAAAGAAAAAACTTGCACGAAAAAAAGGGAAAAAAAGGGGGGAAAAAATATTTTTCAAAACGAATCAAAAAAGATGTTTTTTTCCCACAAAAAAAAATTTTTTAAATGAATCCTGCAACAAAACTAAAAGGTGTTTCAAAACCAAAAGGGATCCAAAACAAAACGTCAAAAAAATGGGGAAAAACCCTACCAAAGGATGGGGGAAAAAAAACGTCTTTTTGGTGGGGGAAAAAAGTCCAAAAGAATCCTGAAAAAAAAAACCCCCCAGATGGTGGGTGATCGTACCAAAGGGGACCTGAAAAAAAAAGTCAATGGGGGTGATCAGTCCCAAAAGGGGGCCCTTTTAAAAAAAAACTCAGATGGTGCGTGAGGGGGCCCAAAAGGGGGATCCTAAAAAAAAAACGCCCTTTTTGGTTTTTTAGGGGGACCATAAGGATCCTAAAAAAAAAAACCCCAGAGGGGGGGGGTCCAAAAAACCAAAAGGGGACCCTGAAAAAAAATTCAGAGGGGGGGGTAAATCCCAAAAAGGCCCCTAAAAAAAAAAGGGGAAAAAAATTTTGGGGGATATAAAAAAAAAAGATTTGGGGGGGAAACCCGAAAAAAAAGGGGGGCAAATCCCAAAAAAAAAGGGGGTAGAAAATAAAAGGACGTCAAAAAAAAAAAATTTTTTAAAAAAAATTTGCTGCCCAAAAAAAGCCCCCAAAACGAAAATTCAAAAAAAAAAATCCCGACTAAAAAAAAAATTTTTAAAAACAAAAGGGGGGAATGCAAAAGTAGCGAGAAGCCCCTTTCGTCCCCAAAAATTTTAAAAAATTTTTAAGAAAAAAAAAGGGGAAAAAATTTTTAAAACCTTTTGTTTTTTGGGGAAAAGTTTTTTAAAAATTTCCCCCAAAAAATTCAAATTTTTTTTATTAAACAGATTTTTGAAAAAAAAAATTAAAAAAATTTAAAAATTTATTGCCGTTTTGGGAAGCCGAAAATTTTTTAAAGGGGGGGTTTGAAAAGGGGAAAAAAATTCGTACCTCAAGCACAAAAAAAGGGGGGGTTTTTTCCCCTTTTTAAAAAAAAAAACGTTTTAAAGGGCTGCTTTTATTGCGTTTCCCAATTTTAATTAAAAAAATTTAAATATCCAAAAAGCGATAAATTAGAGCCTTTGTGGTTACCCAAAAAAATTACTTCGTCTTCCGAAGGGGGAATTTTTAAAAATTTTTAAAGAGAAAAAAGGAAAAAATTTTTAGAACCCCAAATTTTTAAAAGAGCCCAAACTTTCCCCCCCAAGGAGTAAAAATTTTTTTCCTTTTTTAAAAAGAAAAAATGGAAAAAAAGTTAAAAATTTGGGATTTTGGGGGAGAAAAAGCCACATCCAAAATGTATTTCCTGGAAAATTTTAAAATTTTTGGAACTTTTGAAAAGAAACTTTGAAAAATTTTTAAAAATTTTAAATTTTGGGCGCTAAAAATTTGTTCCTTTCCGTAGATAAAATTTTGGAATTCCGGAAGCTTTACAAACCAATTTCCCCAAATTATTTTTCAAGAAACACTTTTCCCCTCATTTTCCTTTTTTTGAAAATATTCGAAAAAATTTTAAAAAAAGCGCTTTAAAAGTTTTTAACTGTTATATTTTTGAATTTTTCTTTTGGAAAATTGGAAATTTTTCCCCAAGATTTAAGAATAAACAAAATTTTTTCCAAAAAATTTAACGATGTTTTTTTGGCAAGGAAAAAATTTTTCCCAAAATTCGAAGTTTTAAAGCTAAAAAAGCGTTTTTTGGTTTACCCGTATCCCTTTGCATCTTTTTGGAAAAAAATTTGCTTGGAAAAAACGTTTCTAACTCGAAAAAAGGGGGAAAAAAAATGAGGCCTTTTGGAAAATCTGATAGAAACGTAACAAAACCCCCCAGTAAAAAGTTGTTTTTAACTTTTTGGGTAAAATTTTAAAAAAAGGGGTTTTTCTCTTATTTTGAAAATTTGCGGTTTTAAAACCCATCCAATGTTTTTAAATTTCAAGATTCAAAAAAAAGTAAAAAGAGAATTGAGTTTAAGTAGTGAAAATTATGGGAATTTTGAACAAAAAAACCCGAAAAGAAAAAGATCCCCCAAAAAAAAAGGGAAAAAAATTTAAATTTACCTTACCTTTTAAAGAAAAAGGATAAGGTATGTCCTCCGGGATCCTAAAAATTTAATCACGAGTTCCCTTCCCGCGAGGGATACCCAAAAATCAAAAAGGGTTTTGGGGGGAAAAAATTTGGAGATTTTTTTTAAAGTGTTAATTTTTTTTAAAATTTTGAAAGAAAAACCCATTACTCAAAATTCGTTTTTCCGGGTCATCTGAGATTATTAAAGATAATTTGCGGAAAAAAAACGGTTTTTGGGAGCGAAAGCGACAATACGAAAAAAAAAGGGGTTTTTTAAAATTTTTCCAAATTTTAATTTTAAAATTAAGGAAAAAAAAAATTTTTAAAAATTTTTTAAAAAAGTAGGGTTCCCCCCCCAAATCATGAAGTTGGAATTAACATCTTTAAAAAAACCCAAATACACGCGAAAAGAATCGATAAGAACCATTGAAGCTTTTTTCAAATAATAAAAATTTGAAGTTTTTCCCAAGGGGAAAACGTTATAAAATCTGGATGTCATTTTTTTTCCCATTTTTTCCTGATGGTGTCAAGGGAAAAAGAAGATAGAAATTTTCATTCCGGAATATTTTTTTATTGAACAGAGTCGAAAAATAGTAGATTTAGGTTTTAAACTGCAGTTCTTTTTCTTTCAAGATGCTCTACCGAATTTTAAAATGGTTCATTATACGAGATGGTTTCTAACCCCGGAGAGAACACTGCGGTAGATATTAACGAATTTAAAAAAGGTTTTGAATTAGAACGAAAATTTAAAAGGGTTTTTTCGCAAAAATTTAGAAATCGGACAAATTTTTTGGGGGCCCCCCGTCCCCAAAAATGTAAATCATGATTTCATTTTGGTCCACGAGTGGGTTTTTTCTTTAGCCCCGGAATGGAAAGGTCCTTTTGGGGAATATTTTCGAGACAAATCCCGGGGAAAAAAAAAGTTTGGCCCCCAGGGAACTTCGAATTTTCCCTTGTAAGTACTTTTAGATTTGGCATTAAAAAATTAAACCATATTTATTTTTTTTTTCGTCCCTAAAACCAAAGGAAAGGTTATTATTTTTTCTGGCACTGGAAACAAAGTAGAGGTATTCCCGCCAAAGATTTTGAAGGTAAAAAAAAACTCCATAATGGAAAAACGCCGGATTAAGAAGTTGCCGTTTTTTTCGAAAAAAACGTAACTTTGGAAAAAATTTCCGTGAAAAGTTTTTCCAACTTGTACGATACGGTAAAAGTGATCAAAACATAAAATAATCTATTGAGCTACGAAAAAAAAAGGGAAAAAATAATACAGAAAGTTGGTTGTTTTCCCGGCCGTTATGAAATTTGTTTTTGGACGTTATCACTTCGAAGGGGAAAAAAATTTTTGCAGTAAGAGCAAGAGATCTTTTCCCGCGGGGGGCGGAAAAAGGTTTTTTAAAATTAAATCCCGGCTATCAAATTACCTGGGGGGGAAATGGGCATACAATTTTTTGGAGAAAAAAAAAAGTTTTTAAATTTTTTAAAAAAATACACGACAAAGTCGGAAAAAGAATACGATTTAAGTATAGATTCAAAAGCCTTTGGCACAAATGGAATTTTTTAATGCGTTTATTAAAAACGGAAAAGCGGGCTTTAGAAGCTGGGATACAATTAGGGAAACCCTGTACGGTTTTGGGTAAATCCTGGCAAATGGACGATGTTAATTTTGGGAAAAATAGAAAATTAAAAATTTTAAAGAAATTTTTAAGCCCCCTTTTGAAAATTCTCAATATTTTTTGTTCGTCATCACGATATTTCACCCCAAATAGACCTCAGGAATTAGAATCATTGAATTTGTACGATTTTGCCAGATTCTGGGAAATTACGAAACAGATGTCAAATAATGACGAAGTCAAGTGTTACAAACTGGCATCGGGTTTATTTAAAAAAAAACGAAAAAAGGGTTATTTAATTAACCATTATCGATTTAATATTAAAACTGAGCCCGAAAAATACTTTTACTCGCTGCTTCTGTTCAAACCATGGAGAGATTTGAGTGAACTCAAAGGTACATTCGAGACTTACACGGATGCCTTAAGAATTCAGAGTCTGTTTTAACGAAGGTAATGAAATATCACGAAAGGCTCGAAGAAATACAGAAAGCTTTTGAGAACGTTGCTGAATTAATCGAGAAGCGCGAAAATGATCTGAAAACAGCAGACAGAGACAAATCCGATGACGATGAACTGGATTGTAATCCGATAGAAGCTGACGACGCGATGAAAGATCTGGAAGATTTTGGTAAGATTGACGACCCGATTGATTTATCGCAAATGATGTCACAATTGAACAAAGACCAGAAAAGAGTCTTTGATGGAGTATGCCAAGTTTTACAAGATAAGAATCAGATTCTGCGACTGTACGTAAGTGGCAAGGGTGGTACAGGGAAAAGTTTTCTAATTGAAACGATTAAACATTGGATCAGAATAAATTTGGAAAAAACGACTGCCATATCTGCTCCCACGGGTATCGCAGCATTCAATATCGATGGCTTGACAATCCATAGAATGTTTTCAACTACCCGTTAGTCATGAATCTACACCAAAATATACGCAATTGTCAGACATGGTCTTGAAAACTTTGAGAGACAAATTAAAGACTGTCGAATTATTTCTAATCGATGAAGTATCCATGATTTCAAATGTGACACTTATGTTTATCAATCTACAATTATGTGAAATCTTTGATACGACAGATACAGATGATGGTTCTTTGGCAGAAAACACATTCTCCTGTTTGGGGACTTGTTGCAGCTTCCTCCTGTAAAAGGACAATTTTCGTTTGTTAAATGTCTCGATCAGAGATTCAGAAGTATTTAAGTACCATGGGTGGATGTGATTTGTGGAGATTGTTCGAGTACGACGAACTTTTGATTAATATGCGACAAAGATGCGACAATACATATCGTGATATACTTTCTAGAATACGAATAGGTTTAGTAACGGATTCTGACATCAATGTTCTACAGTCTAGAAAAATCAATTTTAAAGAAAGTAGTTGCGACGAAAAATTGAATGAACTTTGCACTTATATGAATCAATTACCGATTGATACAATTTGTTTATTGCCCACGTGTTATTTGTGCAAGGTTTTGAACACAGCAATGCTTGATAAAATCGACAGCGATGAAATTCTACTGATAGCAGAAGATGATGTCGACTGTGCTCCAGCAATGAACAAAAAGGTGCATAAAATTTTGGAAGACAAAGATGATAAAGTGTCTGAAACAGCTGGCATTGAAAGAGTAATAGCGATTAAAATTGGCGCTAAAGTGATGATTCGACGAAACATTGACGTAACTTTGGGACTTGTCAATGGAACGATAGGCAATGTAGTTGCAGTTAATCGCTCTGCTGACGGCAATTGTATTGATTCCATCAAAATAGTTATTTCGGATAACAAAAAAATCGCAATAACGAAAGTAGATATTAAATTTGAAGTATTCCACAAATTAGTGGTACATCGGAAACAATTTCCATTGTCTCTCAGTTATGGAATAACTATACACAAAAGTCAAGAAATTACATGTAACAATGCAATAATGGATTTAGGAACGACTGTATTCAGTGATGGTCAAGCCTATGTAGGTTTGTCACGAGTAAGTAAATTGGAAGGCCTACATTTGATAAATTTCAATCCAGCATCAGTTAAAGCAAACTCGAGAGCCATTGTAGAATATAATCGACTGAGATCTATATTCAAATCTGAACTGCCTCAAATCAATCCGTCCGAGAAAAAGGTTGTGAAAATGTACGATCGTCGATGGGCTATCCCTAATATCATTGATGATATGCAGAATTATGATTGTGAGGAACCAGAAAGTATAGTTACGTGGAAAATATATGGCCTTTGCAATAACGATGCTGTTTCGTGTTACGCTAATGTAATATTACAATGTGCGTTTTATTGCGTACGTATTAGGCAACAAATACTGAAAAATAAAGCATCGAATGCATTGACTGATGCTATCTGCGCGTATGGTGAACGTAAATATTGCAACATTCAAGCGGTTAGAAGATCTGTCGGAAAACGCTTCGAAGAACGAACACAACAAGGTGTTTCGGAGTTTTTTACGGCTCTAATGTCGACGTATTCCGACATCAATGATGTATTAGAACTCGAATTAAAGCACGTAACATGTTGCTCGAATATCAAATGTAATTACAATGTAACTAAGCTGGAAAGCAGTAGTTTGCTAATATTACCTATACATTCGACATTAAAAAGGAAAAAAGGTGTCACTCTACAAAGTTTGATTAATGTAGAATTTTCTAAATGGGAAACGATAAACGGCAATTGTAACGAATGTAAGGGTACCGTGTTGAAAAGGAAACCGTAATCGAATCAACTTTATCCGTCGTAGTAATACAGCTCAATTTATATACTTTTGTAAACGGTGCTTCTAAAAAAATTATCAACAATCGGATTACCGCCGTGCCGACGAGTAATATCACGATTAATGAAAAAAAGTACAAGGTAATAAGCGCTATATTTCACGAAGGTGAAGAAATGAATCGTGGTCACTACACGTGTATGTTGAGAGCTGACACAAAATCGGAATGGTATTACTCTAATGATATGGAAGTGTTCAAGAAAAAATGGCCCAAAGGAGCACAAGGGGCATACATATTGTTCTTAGAACAGATTAAATAATGGCGCTGTATAAAGGCTGCCGTAAACGCCGAAATGAAACATCGGCTGCTCTGGCGCTGTATAAAGGCTGCCGTAAGCGCCGAAATAAAACATCGGCTGCTCTGGCGCTGTATAAAGCTGCCGTAAACGCTACATTAAAACATCAACTGTTCTAGCGCTGTATAAAAGTTGCCGTAAGCGCCAAAATAAAATATCGGCTGCTCTGGCGCTTTATAAAAGCTGCTGTAAGCGTTGCGTTAAAACGAGTGCAATAAGTTTCTAATTTGACCTAGGCTTCATGACATTTCAAAAAGTATCATCAAGAAAAAAATTATCAGACAGAAATATGTATGTCGTGTTAAAATCGGAGAGACGAAGAAAAATATATGGTTGCGTTCTCACGAGAATGGGCGATGGAGGGGCTCATTCTTTATTTTCAATATTCATACAAGAATATAAATTCATTCTGTTGCAATTGAAATAAATATGCAATGTATCGTTAAAAGTTATTACAATTATACAAACATTTACATATATGATTAAATAAAATATATATGTATACTATAATATAATTATATATTTTATATATGTACATATATACCATATATTTCAATTATTTTGAACTGTATTGCATAAATTGTTACTTATACAAAGTTATGTGATAAGAATCGAAAATACATATATTTGTGATACTTGAATTACTAGAAAGCTGCTCTATATATCTGTACTTTAAAAAGTAACTGATATCCCAAAAAAATCATAAAAATGAAAAGATCAGGCCATGTTCAAAAGAAGGTACTCAAAAATTTAAATCTTTCAAAATTTAAACGATCTAATAAATTATCACGAAAAGTAACTGATATGTTATTCAAGGTGAACATACGTAAAGTGTATATTATCTAAATTTAGTAATAATATATTACCATGAATAGTAACTGTTATATTTTATTCAAGGTGCAAGTTCACATTGAACATACATACATATAAGTAAAACTGATTACAATTTGATTCTAGAAAATAAGTGCGATATGTTATTCTTAGTGCACAAAATATAATAGTCGTTTATAGAGATTTGATTTAAAATTCATACTAGCCCGTACAATGAAAAATAATTGCTCGTAATTCCAGAGTACCAATTTGTTAATGACTCAGAAAAATAACATGGCGGCCTGTTCTCAAAAAACTATGATGTCCATTTAGAAATAATGTCAAAGCTCTTACAGAATAATTACTAGTAATCTCAATTTATTGCGAGATATTGATTTTCGTGATTTTCTCTAAACATTTGATGATATTTAAATGTTCTCTGCATTTCTAGGAAAAACCACTATGGTTTTTACATTATTCTATATGTATGAGACCTAAAACAACTCGAATTTTACTTTCCGCTCGAGGTAAAAAAATCGCACTTTTTGGACATCCTCCTTTATAAATATTCTGTGCTGTCTGGGATATATATACAATATATATATACCCTGTATATACTCATGTGAAGGTCACGTGAAGGTCACTTTCAATTTCATAAATAGACCTACCTATTTTTTATTACATATTCTTGTATGTTATTTCAAAAGCTTTACAAAACCCTATACTAAAATATGTTTTTATAGAGTTCTATATATATATATATATATATATATATATAATACTATAACAAAACATTTTTCTATTAAGTACTTTTTGAGTTATAAAGGTTTAAATTTAACAATTTTTGACATAAAATGCTTTCAAAAAAATATGTTGCAAATTATAAACATGCTTTTTAAAGCAACTATGTTTTCTTTACATTGATTAATTGGTCTCATTATTCCGTGCATAAAAGTATTAAAAATAATTACCGAAAACTAAATATTTTGTAAGTTATTTTACATTTTATGTCAAAAAATAGTTAATTTCAAATCTTTATAACTCAAAAAGTACTTAATAGAAAAATGTTTTATTATAGTGTGTTGGAAAGGTCTCGACATCAGCTACAAGAATATAATATGAAAAATTGATAGTTTTATTTAAGAAAATTAAGTTGACATTTAAATAACCTTTAAATTTGACATCAAGGTCAAAACCAAAGTCACCGTCAGGTGTCCCCTTCCGAACCCTGCAACTTTTGTATAAAATATATTTTTCTATATTGTCTACTTTATAAGATATTTGCGTGGATTGATTAAAATGGTTCACCCTGTATATATATATATATATATATATATATATATATATATATCGGAAAGATAGTGGAAATAGAGAGGACAGAGGTTGTGTGCTCCGGTTATTAAAATGATTTGAAGAAGGATGTTGAAGGTGGAGGTGAGGTAAAGTGATGAAAAATGAGAAGTGGAGGTTAAGGAGCAAAAGGAAGAGAAGAAGAAGGAAGAAAGTAAGAAAAGAATGGAAAAGGAGGATGAAAATCGGAGCAAATGAGGCATAAGGCTGTGGAACAGTGGACACGGGAAGGCACGTCGAAGACGCAATGGAACGGAAAGAAGAAAAGGAAGAGAGGAGAGAAGAAAAGAAGAGATTGAAGAGGAAAAAAGGAGCGTGGATGGTGAGGTGTAAAAAAGGGTTAAGGTGATAAAGAAGAAGAAAGAAGAGAAAGAAGGCTGGAACAGTTGAAACGTGGAAGGCACGTGGAAGACGCACAACAGGGCAGGCTGTGGAACAGTGGACACGTGGTAATCACGGAGGAGACGCACGGTAAAGGAATGGAGATGAGAGAAGAAGAGGAGAAAAGAAGAGAGGAGGATGAAAAAGAAGAAAAAAACATAGAATGATGTTATGGTAAAAGGGTGAAAGGTGATAAAGAGGAATAAGTTTCTGGAAGAAAGGCAAAGGAGAGGACGAGGGGAGAGAAAGGAGAGGGAGTGTGATGTAGGTAGAGGATCGGTAAGGTAGAACAAAAGCGGAGGTAAGGAAAACAACACAAAATGGATGTAGCAGTAGACGAACGAGGGAGCTACAGGTATCGCAAAGCGAGGAAAAAGCACGGGGAAAAAGAAGAAAGGACACACAGAAGAAGGATATGTACGCATTGGGCAGGGGAAAAGGCATGTGAGAGAAGGTATACGCAGTGAGCAATGGTAGTAAGAAGGTGAGATCGACAAGAGAAAGAGATTAGAGTTCGAGAGGTGATAACAAGAGTAAAGGAGTCAGAGGAAAAGATGAGAAGAGAGAGAGATACGAGGGAAAAGAAGAAAGGTATGAGATGTGAAGTAGAAAGGAGAGGAGTGTCAAGGTGTGCTAAGTGAAGAATAGAGGCAAAGAAAATTGGGGAAGAAGGTGTACGAGGTGATGTAGAAAGAGGAGGCAGGATAAGAGGGTGCAGCATAAGGAGGGGGAGATTGAATGACGAAGAGGTAAAAAATATAGCAGAAAGGTAGAGGAGAGATGGTGTAAGAAGAGAGATGAACTGCACGGCGTGTAGGGTAGGAAGGTGGAAAGAAGAGCCATTGGTTAAAAGGATAAGAAGATAAGGTGAAGAAAGGGTAAAGAAAAGTAGTGGCAAGGAGAGGGAGAGCAGCATGGATGAGGTGGTGTACGAAGAAGAGACAGGATACAAGGCGTGCATAAAAAACAAGAGAAGAGGATAAAGGCAAGGAGAGGTATAAAAGTGAGGGTGCAAGGGGAAGAAGGAGACAGAATGCAAGGTGCGCAGCACAAGGAGGGGAGAGGAAAGGAAAAAAGAATAAGAGAAAAAAAGAGGATGAAGGACAGATAGTGCGGGTGCGAGGAGAAAGCAGAGGGGAAGAGAAGAAAAGAATGGATGAGGATCCATGGGGTTGAGGAAAGAGAGAGGTTAGAGGAAAAGAGAGAGAGGAGAGAGTAAAAGAAATAGAAGAGTACGCGAGGGGGAAGGAAAATAGTGTAGAGTATATTGTAAAGTTTGGAGGATGGAGAAAGGAAGAGAGAAGAAGAAGGAGGATAGGAGAGGGAGAAGGGAAATTGGGTAGTATTAGGAGAAAAAGTGAATAAGGAGATGAAGAGGAGTTAAGGAAAGGAAGAGGGAGGAAGAAGGAGGATAAGAGAGTAGGAGAGAGAGAAGGGAAATTGGGTAGTATTAGGAGGAGAAAAAGTGAATGAGGAGATGAAAAGGTGTTAAGGAAAGGAAGAGGGGGAAAAGGGCCAGGCGAAAAAGGAACAAGGGAAGGAGAGGAGGATAAAAGAAGGAGAGATAAACAGGAGAGGAGATAGGTGAAGGGGATGGAAAGGAGGAGAGTGAGCAGGATGAGTAGAGAAAATTGTGATCGCAAAATGGACAGGAGAGAAGGAAAGAGGAGAGGATGTATGTATGTATAAATGGGAGTGGGTATGAGGAGAGGTTATTAAGAGGATAGTTTGGGGGAAAGAGAGAGGATAAAGGGAGAGGGAAAAAAAGGGGGAATAAGAAAGCATGGGGGAAAACAAGGTTGAAAGGAAGATGGGAAAGTAGAGGTATAGAGCAAGAAGAAAAAGGATGTAGAGAGTAGGGAGAGAGAAAGGGTTAAAGGAGAGATAAGCAGAGAAAAAAGGAGGGGGGAGAGAGAGAGAACAAAGGGGGAGAGAGAGAGATTGAAGGAAAAAGGGGAAAGAGTGTAGAGGGAAGGGTTCTTAGAAAATGGTGAGGTCGCAAAAAGGCCAAGTGAGAGAGGAGAGGAGAGGGTGATTATGTATGTATGAATGAGGAAAAGGTGAGGGGGGAAGGAAGACAGAGATGGAGTAGGGAGAGAAGGGTAGGAGAGAAGAGGAAAGGGAGTTGGAAAGCAGGTAGGAAAGTCTTTTGTTTGTTAAAGGAGAAAGAGAAGAAGGCGGGAAGAGAGAGGAGTGGACTGTGAGACGGCGACAGATATGAACGGATCCAGAAATGGGCAGAGAGAAATTTGATGGAGGAGATGAAAAAAGAAGGAAGGAGGAGGAGAGTCCAACTATTGGCGTAAATTCCAAAAGTCGAAGAAGAGAGCAAGCAAGGAGAAGGAGAGAAAAATGTGGTTGTTTATATATGGAGAAAAATTGTAAAAATGTTACTGCATTGGATAGGAGAAGTGTGAGAGGTTGTAAGGGGTTTGGCGCACCCCTGAAAACGCCCCGGAAATCCCTAAGGAACCCGGAATAAACACTATATATATATATTAGTTACATATATATATTTTTTAGATAATATATATATATATATATATATATATATTATCTAATTATATTTATTTAACAATTAAAAATAATATACTTGGCAAAATTGATTTCGACGTAACTAGCAATTTTATTCAATACTTTCACGATGTTTCGACCATTTGGTTGTGGTCCTTATCAAGTGAGAATTCTATAACACAATATTACACAATAGTTTTTAACAATGTTGAAACATACAAGAACATATTCAAATGTTAAGTTATGACCACAAACATACCCATCAATTAAAATGAGATTAACGCAACATAAAACCGATCTTATTTAAAATTATTATAATAGTTAAAAGAGGAACACGTCCCATCGCTATGATGTTTCGTCAACGACTAAGTTTGAAACGCACCACTAAACAATCTTTATTATTTTGTCGTAAATATTTGTCAAATTCTCAGTGTCTTTCTGTAGGTTAACAGTATTATCATGCTTCTTTATGAAGAACATTTCAGCAATCTCTTTCTTTCTTACATGTTTCTCATTATGTAAAATGGTCGGTGATTTCCAATTAAAATCATGTCCAAATTCACATCTGTGTTTACTCAAAACCGAATGATTAGACTCATGTAATTTAATATTGCTAGCATGTTCTTTTACTCTAGTGCATAAATGTCTTTTCGTTTGTCCAATGTATGAGGCATTACAATTTTTACAATTAATCTTGTATACTACATTCGTTTTTATATCATTAGTTATTAAACCTTTACCTCGTTTTATCAGCCTATTCAACTTTTTTGGCAAACTATAAACGACATTTAAGTTAGCATTTTTAAATGACCTTT
Organism: Nylanderia fulva; assembly: GCF_048542155.1. NCBI lineage: Eukaryota > Metazoa > Arthropoda > Insecta > Hymenoptera > Formicidae > Nylanderia > Nylanderia fulva. Next base: position 211,933 of record NW_028190077.1, on the reverse strand, counting down.
TAATACTGTCGCTAACGTCTTTAACATATGGAAGTGGAATCACATAATTCTTATCTTGAGTTGAATTCACATTATCGTTATTATCCAAATCATTATTCAAATTATCGTTATTATCCGCATTATGACGATTAACATTCCTATTATTATTTAGTACATTAATTCTTTTATTTACATATTTATTAATAATACGATCCGGAAAGCAATTATTAATTAAAATGTTCTTTACAATCTCAATATTCGTATTGTGAAATTGTTCGTTTGAAAGTAAAATTGCATGGTCTACTAAATTATAAATCGTATTAATTTTATATTTAATAGGATGACTCGAAAGAAAATTGATGTATCTGCCAGAACATGTAGGTTTCCTAAACCAATTAGTTGTCAATTCATTCCCATTGTGGATAACTGTGAATTTAAAAAATTAATAGGAGAATTGGTCTCTATTTCATGCGTAAATTTTAATCATTCATGATAATTATTAAATGTACTTAAAATTTCATTTATTTTAGAGTTAGGTAAAATAACAAAAATGTCATCCACATATTTATAAAAAGTCTGAATTTTAAAACTTAAAGAATTTAAACAATTTGTTTCTAAGTCATCTATTACTAAGTCAGCTAATATCGGTGATAGAGGGGATTCCATAAAGCTTCCATAAACCACTTGATAAGGACCACAACCAAATGGTCGAAACGTCATGAAAGTATTGAATAAAATTGCTAGTTACGTCGAAATCAATTTTGCCAAGTTTATTTTCACCACTAGCGTCCAATATTAATTTTGATTAATCTAAAAATAATATACTGGGCCAGTTATTATTTAGTAATTTATTATTTTAGCCATTTTTAGGAGCTCGAATATTAGTCCCTAATTAATCCTTTTATCTAAAAATAGTACGCAAACATTTTCAGTGTGTATTTTCTCGTCTCTGACGTCACAATCTAACATGGTCGCGTGAATTCCAAGAAGTCTTAATCGATAGATTGAGTTCAAATAATATCAAAAAAGTGCGTCTTTATTTTTGTTATGTATTTTGTAAAGGGAAATAGGATACAAAGTTTCAATATAAAAAATTTCTTTAAAAAAATGTCATTGTCGTCATTATTCACGCGAGTTCCAATGTGAGAAAAATATAAATAGCCTTTGTTATTACAAATTATAAAAATCTGCAGAGTATTAATTATTATCATTATTATTAGAAGAAAAAATACTTTTCAAAGCTTAAATTTATAAATACAAATATTTCAAAAGAGATGTATAAGGAAAAATTTCATAAAAGTTTAAGAAATTATTTCTCTCTGCTCTACATAAAAGACCATTGTCCGGGAGAGCCCCGTTAAGCGGGGAGCACACACTTTTGCATAAGCGCATAAGCATATGCATAAGAAATTCGATTGGTTGAATTTCTTATGCATACGTTTATAGATCAATCAAGATTCTTATGCTTACGCTTATGCACCTATGCAAAAGTGTGTGCTCCCCGCTTGAGCCTACAAATCAATTGCAACAGCATCACTTGCCGACATCCCATTTGCCATTATCTCATTTAACTACAAAAAATATTGCCAACAGATCGATTGCCTATACTAATGCTATTGCACACAAATAAAAAATGAAGAGACGGACGAACGTTTGCACACATAACAGTTTTACGCACAAAAATTATTGCCTACAGATCGATTGCCTACAAGCTCTATTGTGTACAAATAAAAGACGAAAGACACCGATACAGTTCCGAAAACTCACCCCCGATTTTTTTGAAATTCAGTATTCTTACGTACTTTTACGAATATCACAGTGAAAATTGGCGACTATTTGATTTTCATGGTGAGAACCATGAAAAACCATTAAAAAATTAGTTTTTTAGGATTATGTCAGTAAATACGGAAAATTATGATAAATATTTTAGACAAAAATTTTATATCTTACAGAAAACGCGTGGAAAAGTGTATGCGTGGTAACGATGGGTTTTCCCCCTTGGAAGGGGGCTCCACTACCAAAAAACTAGACAAATAGATTTGCGTGGAATCTCGCTTTGTGTGGAAAGTTGCAAACCCATGTGGAACCTCGTTTCGCGTGGAAAAAGTGTATGCGTGGAAACAATAGGTTCCGCCCCCCTGCAGGAACTCCACTACCAAGAAACTAGACAAATAGGTTTGCGTGAAACCTCGCTTTGCCTGGAAAGTTAGGTTTTTAGAATTATCTCAGTAAATACAGAAAATTACGATAAATATTTTAAACAAAAATTTTAGATCTTACAGAAAACGCGTGGAAAAATGTATAATTTTATAGAGTAGGGTTATTGGTGTTTCCACCGTAAAAGTGCTCACTATAACCCGACTCTGAACCCGACTCTGACCCGATTCGAACTCTTGGTGGAAACATAGTTATAGATGAACAGATACAAAATTTAAATTCCATCGTTTTTGTTGAAAACTATTACTCGTAGAGAAGCTTTCATTTGCGCACAGTACAATTGCCCATGGTGCTATTGAACACATAAGGTTGCGCACAGTTCTTTTGCACACCCCTTCCACGCCTACATACACACATACACACGGGGGGTGCAAGAGGGAGAGGGGCTTTCGGCTCCTCTTCTTTCCCCTCTCCCGCACCCACCCCGCCGGATAGCATGCGTGGAAGGAGTATCCCGCGCTCCATCGCCTTATCAGTGAAGTGCCGTATATCATTATATTTCTTTTAATACTTCGCTTTAATCTATCTTTTACTTTGACCAAATTTGTTATACATTGACAAAGTGCATGACTACCAACACTATCTTTTTGACGAAAGATCTATATTTTCTGAAGCCACATTTCTGCCGCCATTAGCTCTTTTCCTTTTTTTTCTTTTTTCTTTGTAAAGTTGTTTCCCTCTATAATCTAGCATGTCCATTCATGACTCGAGAGGGTCTACTCTCTCTCAAACCACTCCTGTAATTCTAAACACTGCTAAAAAAAACTATTATTTTGCATGCCCTCTTATCGAATGACGAAAAATCTCTGAATCTTATTTCATCTGCTTTCTCTCCTTTTTCCGAATTTGGTGACGACGATAAGATGGAATTCCAGAATGACGACGATGATGCATCTAATAACAATGTAAATATTAACAATAACAATTCTTCCCCGCTGCTGCTCCTCCTCTTGTCCCCTGTAACGGATCTGCATAACCTTCCAAATCAATAAATTCTCATAAACAGTTCTCTTAAAACATCGGCAAAAAAACGCAAAGCTGAGGAATCTAGTGACAAAATACTTTCAGCAAATAAGCAAAATAACACGCCATCAAGTGAATTTGACGTCCTTGAAAGAGGTAAGAATTCCTCTACTTTTAAAAACAACTATAACCTTTCTTTCAATCAGCATAAATATGATGCTAAAGCTCAAGGCCTTTTTGATGTTTTGATTCAGCCACAAACATCTATTGATCTCATCACAATTGGTCGTATTATCTCTCCGATTTACAGAAATGATATCATTGAGATCAAGAAATCTAGTTATTCTAGAATTGTTCTACAATTCAAAACCAGAAGTGCTGCTAATAATATTCTCACTAATTCTGTTTTGAAGTAAAAAAATTATAAGATATTTATTCCTTCTTTTAGAATATTGGAAAGAGGCATTATCCGCAATGTATCTTTGGACCTCTCTGACAATGAGATTCAAAATATCGATTTCACAATTCCGATCACCTCGATCAAGCGATCGAACAGAAAAAACCCTCTTTTTTTTAGTTTTGACCCTCTGTGCTATGTGAGTTGTGTGTGTATGTGTGTGCGTGCGTGTGTATGTACGTGCGCACGTACATAATTTTGAATTTCTAATCGCAAAAAAATCTGTACATATTGATTATGTGAAGTATTCAATATCAGTAAATCTCCGAAATAGTATCTTACTCAAAGCTCAATTTCTGAATTATCTAGTTTTTTATAACATTTTGTATATTTTTTTCTCTAAAGAGACCAACTTTTTTTTACTAAATTATTTAATACTAAAATATTAATAGTTATTCGTAAAAATTCGCATATTTTCTGCGAATACTTTGAAATCAGAGAATATTCGCGAATGCGAATACGAATATTCGTAACATCACACACACACACAACACACAGAGAGGGTTTTGAGTCTCAAGGAGTGACGAACTGTGAGCTCCTGATCTCTGCTAAAAGATGCTAGACGGACTAAAAGGACTTTAAAAGTGGTTATATGAAGGAGAGACCAGACGAATTCGAATATCTAGTACACTTTAATTTAGACGAAACTTTAACAAAATGTGATATTGAAGATTGTAATAATAATATAGCTGTAGTAAGATGTTTTTGGTGCAAGAAGTCATTATGCTTGAAACATTTTTTATCGAATATAATTATTGTAATGTGTATAATGAATGAATAATGAATAATATAAAAAATTTTTTATATATCTTATTGTTCGACGGTAATTACGCACCTAACACGGATGAGCGTATATATGGGAGCGTTTATAATTAATTTTCGAAAATAATATTTCGTAAAATAACTTTATTACACATGGTTGAATTTGGAAAAAATAAGCTTTAAATTAAGGTAAATCAAAATTTTTAATTTTGAAAAAATTAAGTGGTAAAAGTTTAAAAAAGAAATAAAAATAAAAAATTTTTGTTCATATAACTTTAAAGTACTCTTCAAGCCATCAAAGTTTGTTGTACGTTTCTTCTTTCTATCTCTTATAGTTTAGTAGATATTCGATCCTAAAGAAAAATACCGTTTTTCTTTAAAGGGGTGTTGCACCCCTTAAAACTCAAATTGCGCACGTATAAAAAAATATGTGTCTTTTATATTTGTATATTTAACAATATATTTCAAAGAGAATCAAATCGGTTCCGGACAGTTGTGACATGTCCCTTGTAAGAAGAAGTCTCTGCCAGCATGGTTTGAAGAAAAACCTTTGCCAAAATAAGGAAGACGAACTGTGAGTAATCTTATGTGTTCAATAGCACTGTGCGCAATTGCAACGAAGGCAATTGTACTGTGCGCAACTAAGTTTCTCCCTCACTCGTACAGTAAAAATGAATAGAACATAAAATGTTTATCTCTGTAAGATCTAAACTTTTTGTCTAAAATATTTATCACAATTTTCCGTATTTACTGAGATAATCCTAGGAAATTAATTTTTTAAGTAAATTATAATTATTGTGAAATCGCCAGAGTTCAACTTAATATAAATATGTATAATAAACCGACTTATTTGGCATTTATTGATAAAAATACACGACGTTTCGGCCTTTGGTTTAGGCCCTTTTCAAGCAATCTAAAACAATTTTTTTAACAAATTATAATCTTGAGTTTTTATAAATTAAATTAGAAAATAGGATATAGAATTACATTTTATATAAAACATCTTCGTTTGAAAGTAAAATCGCGTGGTCTACTAAGTTGTTAATCGTATTAATTTTGTATTTGAACGGATGGTTAGAAAAAAAGTTCAAGTATCTTCCAGAAGATGTCGGTTTCTGATACCAATTAGTTAGAAGTTTCCCATTCGACCTGATGACAGTGGTGTCCAAAAAATTAAAATTTTTATGTGAACGATCAGTGCTAGAAGATTCGATCCACGTGGCGAGATTGATCGTTAGTCAATTCGAAAGGAAAAATTTTTAAGGAACGTGAAAATGCCCACAGGAGGATCGGGCACGAGTTCGGGGGTACCGAGCCCGGGCTCAGGAACAATTTCGGCGCAGAAAGTGGCAATTGCCAATCCGCTCCAGGTCGACGTGTTCGACCCGCAACGGCAGCCGTTAGCGAGATGGTTGCAGCGGTTGGAAGGGGCGTTCTGTGTGTTCAAATAATGGAAGATGCAGATCGAGCGGCCTATCTATTACATTTTGTGGGCGTAGAAGCTTTTGGAATTCTGTGTGATCGACTCAACCCTGTCGATCCGTATACGCACACGTATAAGGAGTTAGTTGAAAAATTAAAAGAATTCTACGCACCAGAACCACTGAAGATCGCAGAAATATATATATATAGGAAGCGTATGCAACGCTCAGAGGAGAGTGCATAGAAGTACATGGCCGCTCTTCAGAAATTATTGCTGCATTGTAAATTTGGAGATTATCTGCAAACAGAACTAAGAAACCAATTTGTATACGGGCTGAAAAATCAACAGATCCAGTCAAGGCTGCTGGAGACGGCCAATCTTACAAGGGAATCAGCTTTAAAAATTGCTTGCATGGAATTGGCGGAAAAAGGAGTCAGTAAATTGAAGGAAGAAAATCCATTGGAAACAGCCGTTGACTTTGTTGGTGAAGGAGCAAAACACAAGAGGACAAAAGGTCGAGAGAGCCGTAAAGGAAACAAATCAACAAAGCCAGAGAAAGGACACATCGGCAACAAACCTTTCCAATTTCAAATAGAATAATAAGTACAATAATAAGCGTATTCATTCCAAATTAAATGATATTGTTTGTTTTAGATGTGGACAGGCTCATTTAACACCTAACTGTACCCTTCCTCGGAGCGTCAAATGCAGAGAATGCGAAGGTTTCGGGCATCTACAGAAAGTCTGTAAAAAGAAGAGACAGGCCCACTTGTTGGAGAAGGTTTTTTATGTCGACGATATGAAGCATCTCGAACATAGAACAAAATTTACAGTGCCCCTCTGTATTGAAAATAGAGTGATAAAATTCGACGTAGATTGCGGTGCGGCAGTTACGCTGGTAAGCATTAAATGGCTCAAAAACCATTTTCCGAAATTAAAATTACATACAACGAATTTAAAATTAAGGTCGTATTGTAAGCAAAATTTCGTGCCCCTCGGTTTTGTAAAAGTTAAAGTAAAAGATGAAAATCAAAATATAATGTTAAACATGTACGTAGTAAAATATGATAGAGACCCATTGTTGAGCAGAGAATGGATAAATCAATTAAAATTATTAGATAAAATTAAAAATAGTTTAATGGAGGTAGAAGACAAACAAATGTTAGACGCGTCGGGTAAAAAGCGATTGACAAATTTATTTAAAAAATATAATAATGTATTTAGTGAGGAATTTGCGCATATTAAAAAATTTAATGCCCATTTAAAATTAAAGCCAGAGGCAAACCCAATTTTTATAAAAAATCGTACGGTACCGTTTAAAATTTTGGAAAAAGTAGAAAATGAGTTAGAATGCATGGTAGATGTGGGTATTCTAGAAAAAGTTGAGACGTCAAGATGGGCAACCCCAATCGTACCGGTTTTGAAAAAAGACGGTGGAATTAGAATCTGTGGTGATTTTAGTATCTCAGTTAACCCGTCATTAATTGTGAATGAGCATTTGTTACCTACGATAGAAGAATTATTTGCATCTATGTCGGGCGGCACGATGTTTTCAAAAATCGACTTAAAGCAAGCGTATTTGCAACTACAGATTGAGGAAACCGATAGAGATTCTCACGTTAAGTACGCATAAAGGATTATTTAAATGTAATAGATTAATGTACGGAGTAGCATCTGCGCCTGCTATTTGGTAACGAACTATGGAAAACATACTTTCCGGAATACCCGGGGTAGCAGTATTTCTCGATGACATCAGAATCGCGGGAAAAGATATAGAACAACATTTGAAAAGACTAAAATCAGTTTTGAAACGTTTATCTGAACATAATATACGTATCAACATCGAGAAGTGTGCTTTCCTTAAAGACGAGATATCATATTGTGGTTATTTAATAAATAAAAATGGAATTGCAAAGGAACCGAAGAAAATTGAAGCCGTCCAGAAAATGCCTAGACCAACTAATATTACACAATTACGAGCTTTTATTGGCCTAGTTAATTACTATGGACGCTTTATAAAAAATCTAAGCTATATATTATATCTACTAAATAATTTGTTGAAGAAAAATGTAATTTTTAAATGATCCAAAAAATGTGAAGCCGCGTTTAATAAAGTAAAAGTAGAATTTGGAAGCGACAAAGTTTTAGTTGCTTTTAATCCTAAGTTGCCACTAGTACTTGCAGTAGATGCTAGCTCGTACGGTGTAGGAGCCGTTTTATCTCACAGGTATCCCAATGGTACAGAGCGCGTAATCCAGTACGCATCGAATTCGCTAACAGAAACGCAAAAGAAATACGCTCAAATAGATAAAGAAGTATTTTGAAACGTTTATCTGAACATAATATACGTATCAACATCGAGAAGTGTGCTTTCCTTAAAGACGAGATATCATATTGTGGTTATTTAATAAATAAAAATGGAATTGCAAAGGAACCGAAGAAAATTGAAGCCGTCCAGAAACCAAAGACCAAAACGTCGTGAATTATTATCAATAAACAACTGTTTGCCAAATAAATCGGTTTATTATACATATTTTTAATGTTTAAGGTTTTTCATGGTGTTCACCATGAAAATCAAATAGTCGCCAATTTTCACTATGATATTCGCAATCAGCGCATCAAAATACGTAAGAATACTGAGTTTCAAAAAATCGGGGGTGAGTACTTTTTGAAACTTCATCTGGGTCTTTCATCTCTTATTTTGTTATTTGTGCGCAATAGAGCTTGCAGGCAATCAATCTGTAGGCAATAATTTTTGTGTGCAATACGGTTTGTGCGCAAAACTGTTATATGTGCAAACGTATGTCCGTCTCTTCATTTTTTATTTGTGCAATAGCATTAGTAGGCAATTGTCCATCTTTTCCAAAGTACTCTGTATAATTATTTTTAGAAAAAGACTGGATTCAATTTAGGCCCCCCGAATGAACAATTATGATATTATAATCGATAGGGAGGCACTCACGAAGTCCGAAACAAGATTTTAATTGCCTAATTGAAGTTACATTTTCCTCCTTCAGAGGCATCGCCGACACAAGAACAAAATTAAGATTTTTTTGACATAGGTATGACGGCATAAATTGTGTCCAGGTTAGCCAGATTAATGAACTGTCCCAAATACATTCTAGACATTATTTTAATGTTTTTGGTGCAATCCGACGCAGAGAACTCAGAGAAAACCTCAGACAAGATAGTGGTACATGATCATAATAGCGAACTTTAAGTAGCTCTAACACTTAGGGAACTCATTACAAGATTCTGCCCATGGAACTTTCTAATCTCCTTGTGATGCTCTACAATTTTAGCTCATTGCTGTTCACCAAGGACCCAGTATTCTCCTATAAAATTAGGAATAATCCTTTTTATTTCATTTTAATATTAATTTTTCTAAGGAATATAATGGATGCTAAGGAAAAAATAAAAATTATTATTTACAAGTAAATTTATTTATTTATTAAAAAAACATCATTAAGCTTCTATGGAATGGCATATCTGTTGAAGAACACGCATTCCATCTTTGAATTTATGATATTTATATGATTGTTTCGATGATAATCCAATAGCAAATTTTTCCAACAATATTATTTTTTCATCTTCTTCTGTCAAATTCCAGATATTGCGAAAGTAGATTGTTTGAAGGAAATTATTAGTGAGAATTGAATTGGTCCATGCACACACATATACCTATATAATAAATAATAAAATTAGATTTTATTAAAATGTAAATATGAAGAATTATTTGTGAAATATTGTACACTATACATATATTTCGTACAAATTCTTTGAATAGAACAAACATATACAATCTTTTAAGGTAAAATGCCATAATATTTCGAATATATTTTGAATATAATAAAAAAAATCTTTTGTTGATTATGAATCTTTAGAAGGTTAAAAAGACGTTATAAATGTAAATTTTTTGTATAATGAAGGTAAAAAGAAAAATTTTTTAACTGATATAAAACTCAATATCTAAAAATATTTAAAATCCCAATTATTAAAATAATATATTTTTATTCTTAATGTATATGTATAGATTTTCCGATTTAAAAAAGTATAAAGTATTGTGTATATAATTGTTTACTTACATTCATTTTTAGAATTCGTGAACACGATTTCATTGAATGGATTATTAGAGCACAAGTTCTGGCAATGTGCACAAATGAGTCATTTTTAATAGTTTCGTCAGTGAAATAATTATCCAAATCGTCTATCAATAGCACAGAAGGTACAGCTGCATACATATGCAATTTCACAAGTTGTTCTATAAGAGTTTCATAATCCGGCAAATATCTGTAAATATTATAAGATAGTATATATGTATATATGGTAGATACATTAATAATTTTATTAAATTTTTAATATGAAAAAGGTTTTATATAATTTCTTTATTAAAAAAGATTATATTAATTATAAGTTTTATTAGATATTATATCAATAAGTCTCTATGTATAATTTATGCGTGTGTGTGAAATCCATACTACATCACTCGATGTTTTCTATGTGACGATAAAATTTATAATTATACACTTTTATGTTTTATATGCGTTTTCCGTGTATTTGTTAATAATTTTTAATAGACGGTAACATTTTTTTGAAAATTACTTAGAATTATGATGACCTTGACAACTTACATATCGTGATCAAGATCCTAGATAGACATATCAGCAGATTGCCTGCATAATGACAGAATTTAAAAATTGAAAATGCTTGCATAAACATTGAAAGATGCATTCTCATATGATATTAGTATTATCAGCAAACGAAATTATCTAATGCTGTAAAAATTGAAAAAATATGCTGCTTATTTTATCAGAAATATAATAATTGCAGCTATGCATATATAGTAAAGTGAAACATATTGCTATTTTATAAAATATATAAAATATATTTAACAAAATAACATCATAATGCACAATTAAAATTTATTAAAATGATTCGTAATTTTATGCTGTTCTAATTACATTACAAAGTATACATAAAATGTTTGCATACTACATATGTTCAGCATACCTGTCTATCTGGGATCATTTAAAGTGAAATCCCTCATCTATAATTTATATATATTAAATATTGTTGAATTATAATCATAAAAAAATTTCATTTATATTCATACTTGTAACAAATGTAAAATATAAGACATATACATATTATATATTATTATTATATAAATCTTACATAAATCTCATTAAATCGAGAGCCGCAACTGTTGGATCACTTCTGTCGTGACAAACCGCCGGTCGGTTTTCTAAAGGAGTTGGTGAAATATAAACGACACGTCGTCCCTTTTCTGCCCAATATATTGCTGCCTGAGCAGGAAAAACTTTTAAGAATCTTATTTGATACTCACCGCAGCTGTATTAAATTGTGACATTAGAAGAGGAGAGAAAATACACGCTGAAAATTTTTGCGTGCCACTTGTAGATAAAAAGATATATATATATATATATATAGTTTATAAAAAGTTAATCTCTTACTTATATGTACATACCTCAAACATGAAAGATTTGCTGAGTATTTTTGGGCCACATAATAATGTTGTCTTGACATTATTCTTGCACATGTTATAATCTGAAATATTTCTTTAAATTTCTTTAAGATTAATTTTAGCATATTGTTTAATTTAACAGCGCTAACAATAAGTGCTTTTTTATTAAATTTTTTTATTTGTATTAATTTGTAATTTTTACATAAATTTTTAATTTTTCTATTAATTTTTAATTCTTTTGTATTTTGTATTATCGTTTTTTATTATTAGGATGATCTATATATGAGATTCTAACTTCTAGCGTAAATGAAAATCTATAATTACGAATATGTACATACATAGTTTTTTTACAGTGTTTTCTATATATTATTTTTATAGTTTATAGAATACAGGGTGTTAAAAAATTAGATCGACAAATTTTGAAGGGAAATAGAAGGTTTTCAAATTAATATTTTTTGTTAATACTACTTTTTTCTACGTTTTATACTATATATGGTATAAAATAGGAATGACTTAAACAAAAATAAGGATATAATGAAAAAATTAAATTGTATTTTAATCTTGAACAAAACACGAAACAAATATATAAAAGTATGATTCTCTTTTTACAATAAATTCTCAAAAATTCCTCCATTAGCTTCAACACAAAAATAACAAACTGAAAAAGCATAAACTTATATCTTATACATAATAAAATTAAACATTGTAGAGAAAATTAGTTTCAATAAAAATTATTTATTTTGAAGTTTTTTCCTTTCAAAGTTTGTCGGTCTAATTGTTTAACATTCTATTTAACACCCAGGAAATTAAAACAACTATTTTGTTAAAATAATATACAAATTTCTATATTTACTTGGCGCAATATTTTAATATTATTTTTGTGGGATAAATCTAGAAAATTAAAACAAATATGTTTTATACAACTTTTTGATTAAAATAATTTTTAATTATTACGATTCTACATGGATTTATAATGGGAAACGAGGTCTACATTTATACAACTTTATTGTATATGTTTGCAACTTTCATTTTTCACTGACGCGCGTAACTTATTAGTATCTTTTTTTTGAAAAAGTAAGTCTGTAGAGATTATATATTATTCTTTTTAGTAATGTGATATACTATATTTCTTTCTTAATATACTTTCTTGTTATGTTACTATTCTACTTTTTCTTTCATAAGTATATAATTGTAGATATAAAATAAACAAATAATAAATAACATAAAAAGAAAAACATAAAATTTTGTATTTTTGATAGCTCATAGCATTAATAATAGTTTTATATCAACAATTATATATTTACGAAATAAATAATGATATATAACAATATATTATTATGAGAGAAATAGTAAAATAATAACCTATCAAGAAAGTAGTTACAACTATGAAATTATGAAAGAAATAACAAGATTTATAATTTGCAACATTTTATATTAACTATTACATATTAGTGAAAACCCTATTAAGACAGTTGTATAACAACAAATAAAGCAGTTACAATAAGTTACAAATATCATTATTTTAAAAGAAATAGCAAAATAATAGTGTGACAAGATAGAGTAATTATTAATATTATTATATAGAATGTGATATGTAAACATGTATACACACACACTGATACTGATGTACTATATTTCTTTTATACTAATAAATAATTCTTCCTTGTACTACTATCTTTCCAGATAACACCATATCTAAAAGTGCTACATCTTTAAGTAGTCTTTAAGACGTCTTTAAGAAATCTTATGATATAATATCCAAAAGATGTCTTCAAGACATCTTAAAAATGTCTTATGCATTAATTTTAGACATAGTGTTGTCTGAGTTATTTTTTCATAAGTATCTAATTGTTGATCCAAATAAAAGAAATAAAATCTAATAACTTAAAAGGAATAAATAATATAAAGAAAAAAATCACTCCTAAATGCTATGAGTTATCATATACTTTCATTACTTTTGTTTAGATTATTTATTAATAGCTTTTATTGACTTTCTCATTTTATGTTACAATTATTTACTTATAAAAGGAATAGGATAATAGCATTACAAAAAATAGTTATTAAAAAAGTATAGTACAGCACATATTATTGCATATCACACATATGTAATATATATCATAAAATATTGCTTTTTCTATTTCTTTCATAAATATATACTTATATAATGATACTTGCAATTACTTTCTTGTTACGCTACCATTTTACTATTTTTTCATAATAATTACTTTTTTGCTATGCTACCTACTATTTTTTACATCCTACTATTTCTTTTATAAATATATAATTGTTGATGCAAAATAAGGAAGCGCATAAAATCTAATAATAATAAATAATATTAAAAAGAATCATAAAAAATGTATTTTTGATAGCTTGTAATAATGCTATGAATACTGTGAATGCTATAAATTATCAAAATACAAAAATATATATAAATTGTTTATAAATTCTTCAAAATACAATTCTTTATAATTATAATTTTTTATAAATTATAAAATATTTTTATTTACACAAATATTTTTCACAAAAGCAAACTAACCGCACTTTATTTTTCAATACTTAAAGTAGGTTTCTCTCTGCTTCAATTATTGGTTATTTTATGTGTAGTAATTTATAAATTATAGTTGACTTTGACATTATTAAAATTGTATTAAAAAATAGTAATAAATTATGAATTATGGTGGACGACCGCAATATTGAGCGTTTAAAGCGAGGAGCACACACTTTTGCATAGGCGCATAAGCGCAAACATGAGAATCTTGATTCTTCCTTCTTCCTTTCTTTATGGCAATGAAACGCACAGTTTTATGTTCGTGGTTTCAGGCGGCCAGATTATCTTCTAAGTTAGTATTGAGCATTATTTGATTATTTTGAGCTGATATAAGTGTAATATGTGTAAGAGTGTCGGTGTAATTGTAAGTGTATCGGCCAAAATGATCGTACAAAGAAAAAAATTTTGTCAGACGAAACACGTCCGAACACGTCAACGAACGCCAACAGAATCTTGATTCGTCTATAAACGTATGCATAAGAAATTCAACCAATCGAATTTCTTATGCATAAACGCATAAGCATATGCATTCGATTGGTTGAATTTCTTATGCATAGGTTTATAGACCAATCAAGATTATTATGCTTACGCTTATGCGCCTATGCAAAAGTGTGTGCTCCCCGCTTTACACCTATATGGAGCTAGCCGACAAAAATTATAAAATATAATTATTTTCACTTTTTCTGAATATATTTTGTTTGTAAATCGTTTGTGATTGATTGTGAGTTTTTAACGTTTGTGACAAATTAAGTTTTTTGTAATTAATAATTTTTTTTTAATCATAAAGTTAGCCGACACTTTTTAGTAATAAACAGATTTTGTAATAACTAACAATTGTAATCGATAGGAAATCGTTTGTGATTTACAAATATATCAATATAATTGTTTGTGTGAGTTAATAATTTTTTTATTATTTGCAATAAATAATTTTATAATTATAGTGCGCATGCGCAAAGTACTAGGGCTCTAGCCAATAGCGCGTCGACGCATTACGTTGGGAAATAATGATATTTCAAAAAGCGTTCAATCATATTCATTTAATCAGGATATAGAACCGCATGCTGCAATTTATATAATAAAAAATAAAAACCAGTAATTATTAAGTAACTTTAACATTGTGATTTAATAAATAATATTTGCCAGTACGGTCGAGAGGAGAGTTTTACTTTTTTAAATTCTGTCTGGCGATTCTCAAATATCTACGTTTTTATTTTTTTAACATACTTTCATATTATTAAAAAACACAGTATATTTTTCTTAAAATTAAATAATATTTTTATATATTAATATTATATATAATAAAATATAAGAGATATTTTTCTTTGTATACGTACATTTTAAGTTCTAAATATTTGTTATTTTTGTTATTTCTATTTTATTTTATTTTCGAGGTCAAAATGATTGCTTGGCTTCTGTTTCCTTCTGTATAAGACAAAATTTCACACAAAGTACTTTATCATACTTTACAACTTGTAAATTAATATCATTTTATAAATAAATAATACTTATCTAATATATCCTTGTGTTATTCTTATTATTATATAATTCCTTAAATAATTCTTGTTTGTTAATTTCTTTTATCTTCACTTAACTACAATTGAAAAAATTTGTAATTAAATTTTGTCAGCTGACGTCATGATGAATATATTAAATATATATATTATACTTATTATACAAATAAATTAACCGGTTACAAATGTAGAAAATATATTCACATCGCAAACAATTTACAAGAAATATAATTTTTCAATAATAATATGACAGTTGCTCCAACAAATTAATAGAATTTTTGCGATCTTTGCCCATAGAACATAAAACATAAAGCACAGAATGCTCCCTGCTAGTGTCCATCAGAAAAGCGAAAGATGATTGGCTGTCGTGTCGACTTCTGTCGCGCGTAAGGCCGGGTCTACAATAGGTGTAGTAAGCTCTAAGCCTCAAAAAATTGATTAATCACAGTCGACTATTCCTCTCATTCTTGATTGTGATTGGTGAATTTTTTAAAGCTTAAAGCTTGCTACACCTGTTGTAGATCCGGCCTAATGCGTCGAAGCGCTATTAGCTAGAGCCCTAGTACTTTGCGCATGCGCACTATAATTATAAAATTATTTATTGCAAATAATAAAAAAATTATTAACTCACAAACAATTATATTGATATATTTGTAAATCACAAACAATTTCCTATCGATTACAATTGTTAGTTATTACAAAATCTGTTTATTACTAGAAAGTATCGGCTAACTTTACGATTAAAAAAAAATTATTAATTACAAAAAACCTAATTTGTCACAAACGTTAAAAATAAACTCACAATTAGTCACAAACGATTTACAAACGAAATATATTCAGAAAAAGTAAAAATAATTATATTTTATAATTTTTGTCGGCTAGCTTCATGTAGGTCCGCTTTACACGACACCATTAATCGGGTTTAAGAACATCCATAGTTGTAAAACTAGCCAATTACAGCCATTCCCCTGCAGAATGAAACGGCTGTGATTGGCCAGTCTTACAACTGGATGTTATTAAATCCGATTAAGGGTGCCGTGTAAACGTACTTATTGTTATTGGAATGTAGGAAATATTTTTAAAAAATTAAAAAGGATAAAACTTTTGCTTTATGTTTATTATTGTAACAAAATACTCGCGAATCCATCAAAAACTAGATAAATATTTTCTAACTAAAAATAAACTTAGATTATTTTTTTACAACAAAAAAATTATTTTATATAAAGCGCAGTTTTCATTGACGCTAGAAACCAGCGTCAAACGAAGATTACGTGACTAAATTTGTTGCTTGTCTAATGGAGTAATGGCAAAATATGCGCGTTGTGAACCGCCGATAAAATTGAGAATATAATGGCTTACAGGCAGAAATATCGTGCATGGATGACAGAACGTGCGAGGCAGGTGAATAATGTTAAAAAAACAACTCTTTCTTCTTCTTCGTTTATTGCTAATTACAATTACTGTTGAATTCGTGGCACACTGAAAAAGCTGAAACGGTCTGAACTTTATTTCCCACTATATTTTCTTGACGCCGAATCTAGAGAAAGTCTAGTGATTTTAATTTGACGCTGGTTTCTAGCGTCCATGAAATTGCACCTTAAGACTTATGTCATAGAATACTAAATGATAAAATGAGTTTGTTCGGAAAAACGCTGATAAATACGCTCAAAGTGCTAAAAGAATGATTCTTGAACGTACCTCATGTATAATACTTTTTTTTTATGTACTAAGTGCAGTTTTCATTGACGCTAGCACAGATTAATAGACAGATCGCCAAAGGCCTGTCTAAAGAGGAGACCGTCATTTTTGCTCCTTGCCGACACACTTTGCCCCTGGTTCGAGTCCAGGCTAATAAAATTCTTTGATTTTACCAAAAAACTTTGCCTCTGGTGCGAGTTCAGACTAAAATCTTTTTATTTTACACGTATAATCAAAGTTTTTTGGTAAAATTAAAGGATTTTATTAATCTGGACTCGAACCAGGGGCAAAGTGTGTCGGTAAGAGGCAAAAAGTGACGGTTTCCTCTTTAGACAAACCTTTGGCGATCTGTCTATTAATTTGTGGTTGTGAGACGGGCCGAGTTTTTTCGCGCATGCGCGGCCATAATGACGGTTAGGGTGCGATTCCATGATACGGAAATCGACGTGCGGAACAGAGAATGCGTGAATTGAACAGCCAATCAGCGCTCTTCCGCATTTTTTTGTACCTTTTCTGTATACGTTTGCGTGTATGCGTTGCGTTACTCTAGCTAACCTGCAAAATTAGAATTAAAAGTGTCCTTTGACGAGTTAAGACGTGTTTTGTCTGAAAAATTGTTTTCCTTTGTTCCATTATACGGGAATTTAAAACTTCTTGCAACTTCTTTGTTTTAATAGTTTCTTGCAACATAATTTGTTATCCATTTTTAATCTTTGCTTCAAAACTCTAGACACATCAATAATAATGACATATAATTTGGTGTGCCCTGTGCACATGATACGGAAAAAATTACCAAAAATGCGTCATAGGATTCAAAAACAATTTTTATATTATAATTTTAAATTAAATGTATTTAATACTGTCGCAATAATATTTATTTCAATATTTTAAATATTATACTTGAATAAAATTAACAAATATTACTGTTTCGATAAAATACTTATTTTTTTAATTATGTATTTATTTCCTGGAACGCGTCATTTTCATGTCTTTGACGCACTGTGTGCACAGGGCACAGAAAAATATGCGGGATAGAAAAATGCGGAAGAGCGTTGATTGACTGTTCAATTCACGCATTCTCTGTTCCGCACGTTGATTTCCGTATTATGGGATCGCACCCTTAAGTGGAGAGCATACACTTTTGCATAAGCGCATAAGCATAAACATAAGAATCTTGGTCTATAAACATATGCCTAAAAAATTCAACCAATCGAATTTCTTCAATTGAATTTCTTATGCATACATTTATAGACCAATCAAGATTCTCATGTTTGCGCTTATGCGCCTATGCAAAAGTGTGTGCTCCCCGTTTTGCTCTTGTACTCTGTACTTCTGCTGCCATTGAGTACGTTTACACGACACTCTTAAGGGCCTTCTACAATGGAGTATCGTAGGCTGTAGTAGTAAGAAATTGACAAACCACAGTCGATTATTTCAAAAATAATCGATTGTGATAGGTCAATTTCTTACGACTACCACCTACGATACTCCATTGTAGAACGGCCTTAAGGGTGCCGTGTAAACGTACTCAAGCTGGAGTCTCATGGAGCAGATTGCGCGGAAGCGGAATTAGCGGATCACCAATCATGAGATTATTCTGATAGAGCCCTTGCAAAGATTCTGTTGAAACAGTCCTGTAATTCATGATCCGCTGATTCCGCTTCCGCGCATTCCGCTCCATGGGACTCCAACTTCATTGTAGACCCCGCTTTAAAGTGCAATTTCACGTGCCGCTAAAACAAGTGATTGAAGCGACAGATTTGTCGCTCGTAATCCAGCATCAACAATTTTGTAGTTTGAATCAGTTCAACTACAAAGCATTTACTGCTTAAACGCTTAAAGATGCCTTTTCACGAGCCGTTGAAACCGATTGTTTGAGCAACAAAATGATCATGTAACAACTTTTGTCGCTGAACTAAACAGCGATAATTTTTGTACATAAAAAGGATAACAGCGCGATAGAATTGATAAAGTTAAACGTTTCAGCAGTCAATGCTTTGTAGTTGAACTGATTCAAACTACAAAATTGTTGATGCTGGATTACGAGCGACAACTGATCGCGAAGAACGTTATCAGAGAGAGTGCATCCGAATACGCGTCACTTATCGTGTTAACGAAAAAGAAAACCGGGAAGTTAAGAATGTGCGTAGACTTTAGGAAGCTCAATAAAGTCACAACGCGTGATCATTTTCCACTTCCGTTAATCGAGGATCAGCTAGACTTGCTGGAGAATAAGAAATATTTTTCTACGCTCGATATTAAGGACGGATTTTTCCATATAAAAATGCATGAAGAATCAATTAAATATACTTCGTTCGTTACGCCGTTCGGGCAATACAAATATTTAAGAATGCCTATATTAATAAAAATTACAATATATTAAGTGAAAAGAATTTTAAGAAATGAATAAAAATGTATATTTGTCACCTTAACGTTCCGCTTTTCCGTGCAAATAGTGCTCCATGTAATATAAGGCAATCAAAACAGACGGAACGAGCGCGTCAAATCATTGTCAATGTGAACACAGTATTCCATCAAATTTCGGAGTCGATTGAAGAAGAAAGTTTTTATATATTTCAATTGTTTTATTATTTTAAAAATAACAATATAATATTAAGCACAATATCATGGATTCAAACATCATGTTGATGATTATTATGAAGTATCTTATACAAGCACGGGATGAACCAATAATAAGATATGCAGAGATAACTATGAAAAAAGTTATTTCAATGTATATTTTATATTTGCGTTATAAGAAACTGCAAGAAGACAAAAGAAACCGTAAAATATGGGTCTTGTGTAAGTTCTGATTGAGTATTAGACTGTGAAGCTCCTTTTCATGTTGCACACTTTCAGTTTGATATATATATATGTCTCTTTTCTTTAACATAAATAAATAAACAACTAAAATTATTGCAAAATGACTCAATTGATTGTTCTGGAGGTCGATTGTGTATCTTGGGTGAGTTTGCTCACGAGATGAAAATTACAAAAGTGAAAAGATTTACTAGATATCGACAAATGAAACCGTGGGTACTCTAGTAAATTTCCTCACTTTTGTAATTTTCACCTCGTGAGCAACTCACCCAAAATACACAATCGACCTCCTGACATACTATACGTACTCATAGTAACCACAGCATTGCTGTCAACATTTATAAGATCTGTAGTTTCATCGTATGTTTTGAAACAATGGTGGTTCAAAATTATTCCACATGATCCCCTGAAAATAAAACCTCAATAGCCACACTTTGTTGCCTGTTAGGCTGGAGTCCCATGGAGCGGATTACGCGGAAGCAGAACAAGCGGATCGCCAATCACAGAATCATTCCGATGGAGCTCATCGATATATAAGTTCTATCGGAACGATTCCGTGATTGGCGATCCGCTGGTTCCGCTTCCGCATAATCCGCTCCATGGGATACCGGCCTGAATAAATGCAATCGTTTAATTATCTTTATTTCACTTAAAATGAGGTTATGACTTTGCAATAGGTGTTAATAATTTGTTATTCTGTAATTTTATATCTATATCAAAAGTGTGTAAATTACAGAAACTTTTCTCTAAAAATAACAAGCTACTATATCTTTACTGAATACTAAAAAGAATTCAAATACTTACAGGACCATTCATTTATAAAATTTTTATTTTCTATATACTTTTGAATCCACGTGCACACACGGTAACGGATTTCGCGGATTCCGCTCAAATGTGCGGAAAATAACGACTCAATTTGCGGAAACGCGGAATAGTTACTTTTCTAATTAAATTCTCTTCCGCGTTTTCGCGTTTCATGTAATGACACCCTTATGTCCCATAAAGTGGAAAACGCGGAAGTGCAATTGGCGCTGGCCAATCACAAGATTCTTTCCCATAGATCTTTTTGTTGTCTCTATCGGAACAGTGTATATTATTGGCTCACACAAATTACGCTTCCATGTTTTCCGCTACATGGGACATAGGAAATACAAATTTATACGGATCGGATTCACATATATACCCGTCAAAAAATTATGAATTCCATACATAACCTTCGAAACAACAATTGTCAATATGGATTCTAAAAAATTGTTTATTATTATATGCGGGTTATTAAATAAATTAAAACAAAGTTGGTGTATATTTAAAAAGAATGAATTAGGCCGCAAGATTGTAAAATTATATTTGTTGTATATAATTGCAAAAAGAAATAAAAATATTAAGAAAAGACAGAAATATTGGGTGCGACCTATATTTAGCTTAGAAAGAAGATTCCAACTTCCGTATAAGTATTAGAACCTCAAACTTCCGTATAAGTATTAGAACCTCAAACTTCCGTATAAGTATTAGAACCTCAAACTTTCGTATAAGTATTAAATTTATATTTTATAAAGAAGTTGTTTAATATAATATTGCAATAACATATAAAATTATTAATTTAAGATTTAATTTATTTAAAATTTTAATATTTTTTAATAATATTCTTACGGATATCTGCTGAACTTTCGACATTTTTACACATATACACAAGTAATTCCGCAGTTCTGTACAATAAATGCGTATAAAATAGAAACTTGCGGATAAAAATCGGCGGAACGAATAGAAAGCAGGTCGAACCAATCACGAGCGTTCCGCCAATTCCGGATTGCGCATACGTTCCGTACCATGTAACCGCGCCATTAGTGTATTTGAACTGATCAGCCAATGACTGAACCAATTTACTAGTAATTTACTATTTGATACGCGTATCAAGTGCTTGATGTAAACTAGGCTATTGGCTACACATTTCTCGGTCCGAGAACTCGGTCGATTGGGTTCTGGATGCCTAGTGTCACGCCTAACCTTTTAGCGTCCAATGAGTACACGCTGCCCTTAAAGCCTTGTGTGCACGATACTAGAAATTGCTCCGAGAACTCGGACACAGTATATGTATAACCAGTAGCGTCACTCAAGAAAAATAGCGTCGGAGAAATGCTACGGCGCATGCGTTGGATTACTATCCACAATATGGTGTACAGTGAGTTGTAAACACAGTAAGTAGTGGTTGTGTTTATCAAAATAAATATAGCCTATTAATGAATTCAAGTTAATTAAAGGACTCTGTTAAGTTTTAGGTCTGAAAATATTTTTAAAAAACATTGTTATAATAATGGAACGTCGCGTAGTTGTTGGTGGTTTCACGTGCGCAATACAAGATTGCAATGAAAATTCCGGCTCCAGTCGTCACTTGAGCTTTTTTCGCTTTCCATCTCATCCAGAAAGGTATTAATTGTTTGACAATTTCCTATATACGTATATATAAAATTTAATTGTTTCTAAAATTACAATAACATTTATTCTAGAGCACAATTGCTACATATACATATATATGTGTGTGTGTTAAAGATGCAGAAAATGTCTAATTTTTGTTTTTTCTAAACATTATAATATTAAAAATATTAATAAAAAGTGTTTTATTTTATAATTAATATTGTTTTCTAGGTGACTGAATTCCTGTTCAATTATTCAACACATACCTATCCACAAAATGGAGCTTATCTTATAAGTATTCATACGTATTCATAATAACAAGACAGAAATCAATTTAAGTACATTAAACAGATAAACAATAATACACCTGATAATATAAAACAAATTAGTCTTTTATAACCAATTGTAAATTACATAGAATTGTTATATACATTTATTTATTATCAATTTTTATATACATCTAAAATTTGAGATTTCGTATTTTTGAAGAGTATAACAAAAAATTGGAATCATTGATCACGAATTTATCGTAATTTTACACATTATATACATTTCAATTGTAAATAATCTAAATGTACATCAATATGTTTATAAATAAAATGGCAATAATAAATATGTTACTTGTTTAATATAAATAATTCATTAAATAATACACAAACATAATAAAAAAATAATTTATTAAATAACACATAGGTATATTTTAATATTATTACTTGTTAAATTTCTTCTTTTTTTATGTTTATATGATTATTTGCGTTACTTTAATGTTACATATGTAATATGTATTTCAAGAAAATATACATTGTGGTTATTTATACAATAATTGTCTGCACAATTATAAAAATAATTGTTTATATATAGTTGCCTTTCTTTCTCACAATTTAAATATAAGCGCGCTATTACTATCAAGAACATGGCGACATGTCACATGATTTCGGACACTG
This sequence comes from Nylanderia fulva, assembly GCF_048542155.1. Taxonomy (NCBI): domain Eukaryota; kingdom Metazoa; phylum Arthropoda; class Insecta; order Hymenoptera; family Formicidae; genus Nylanderia; species Nylanderia fulva. The sequence goes on along the minus strand of NW_028190077.1, from coordinate 188,714 downwards.
ACATCAAAAGAACCGACACGAAGTGCCGCTACTGGTTATACATATACTGTGACTCGGAACAATTTCTAGTATCGTGCACACAAGGCTTTAAGGGCAGCGTGTACTCATTGGACGCTAAAAGGTTAGGCGTGACACTAGGCATCCAGAACCCAATCGACTGATCATTAACCGATCATGGTACTAGATGATACAAGGCGAGGCTGCTCCGCCGCGGAGCCTCCGCGTTGTCTCACAAATATCGATTGGTCCCCGGCATGAGCCTCGCGCGCGTCATGCGACAATCATGAGTAGCGTGTCTTCGCGCGACGACGTCAGCGAGTTTCGGGTCGCAAACGTGTCGCGGACAATTCAGCGCATAGGTAATCAGCTGTCGTGTCGCGTCGTCCACACATTGCTCTCCCCATACATTGGAAAAATCTCCCCTCCGAACAGAGCCACGAAGAAGAGATGCGAATTTCGAACACGATTCCTCTGTCAAACCTTTTTGCACTAATTCTCGTTGAACCCTCGCGGTACCTTCTACTCCGATTAGTTTATCGTATACATTCGAGGTCTAAATTTTTTTTAGCATTTTATATTTCTTTTTTGTTCATCGATAGACTCTTGGTTAGAGACATCAACTTCGAAGAATAAATTGCGAAAAATTTATATTCGTATATTTATAAAAGATTTTTGTTAATGTATTTTTTAAAAAAGATTAAATTTTCTTATATATTTGCTGATATGTATATGTGTATTATATATATATATATTTTTTTTTTTCTACACATACATGTACATATATATTAATTTTTTTTTTTTATTTTTTTTTTTTAAGAATAATTATGTTTTCTGTTGCAGGGTTATCAGCTGTGTCGCTTTAGAATGTCATTGTAATTTCTTATTCATAATGGACCATGCGCAAAGTACAAGTCAATATATAAATATAAAAATCATAAGGCAGTTATATGTTGCCTATGATACTTTTCTTCAGGTCAGGCATTCAGCAACAACAGTTTGTAAAAATAAATTTCAGCATTGTAACAAATTGCTTTAAATTTTAGAGAGTAATATGGAAATGTCAAAAATTCCGGCTACTGTAGGCATTTCCGATACATACAGTTGAAGCATACGAAATCTGAAATGGACTCACCGCCATCATGTTCATTAAGTGCTGGGCCTCTTAGTGATCTTGGTAGCAGTGGCCTAGGAGGTTCAATATCCAGTGATTCTGTTCGAGCCCATCTTGCAATGGAGGTAATATTTTTTCTTCTGTCTTAAATTATATAAAGAACTCTGTAAATGTAATAGATTCCAAATAGGTTTGGGCTTGGTGAGATCCAATTTTATATTAGCATAAGTGCAAAGTCCTTTGAATTTACTTTCTTGTTATGACAGTTCAGGCTTTCTTTGGATCTAAAAGAGGCCATTTTGAGCATTTGCTATAGCAAGTGTACTGTCTTGTAATATTTGTAGAAATAAATAAATAATACAGGATGTTTTTAATTAATCGGCCAAAACTAGTCAAAATTTTGTTTATTAAAAATTACAATGTTTCGATCATATGGTTGTGGTTCTTTTCAAGTAAATTAAAATAATACAATTAATACATAATAAATACAGATTGCAACTCTTATACAATTTAATGTGATAATTTCTTCTACACACTGCAAGAGAACTTCAAACCATTATAACTCTAGAAAAAAGCGTCTTCGAACCCATGTTTATAATTTTCTGCTTGTTTTGATCCCTAGAACATATCCTAAAAGTTTGTACAGACCATTCAGATACACCCTGTATAACTCTTCCGAATTTTACAGATGCAAGAAAGCGACATAGAAAGTAAGTCTCTATCACAAGATTCTTTCGATTATTCGGACGGTATGTGCGGCGAGAATTTCAACACGTTGAAGAAGGGTCCAGGCTGGAGCGACGCGGACGGCAAATTGGAGGTCGAGGTGGTCGACGTGGCGATCAAACCACCCCCGGAATTTCAAGACAGTCCGTCGCCACCGGACTCGGAATCCCTGTCTACGCCAATAGTGAACTATGCGCGACTGATAAGGCATAGAATGCCGTGCTGGGTCGACGATTACGCCGAGAATCTGGTACAAGCCGCGATAGAGGAGGCCCTGGTGATCTCTTGTCGCATCTCCTGGCCGGAAGGTAGAATCGCGCCCGCTGCGAATCCGATTTCCGTGACGACACGGGCCCACCAGACCAATTCTAAATGTATATGGGACCTAATGACGCCACCGGTGTGCCAGGGCGCCGCCACCATCGCTATCACGCCGTACAACACGCTGAATCGGCCGAACTCACGCTGCTCCTTGGCCTCGTCGAGACTGTCCAGTTCGCATAATTCCATAAATACCTCCGGCCTCGGTCACAAGGCCGACGACAGCAGTTTCATCACATCCGCGATGTCGCACGACGTACTGACCACCAGCGAGATCAGCGACATGTACAACGTGCCGTTTGACTCGGACATCTACACGGTGCCGATCGACATGGTGCGACCTCTCCACGATCTGCGGACCCCGCAAAGGCCGAAACGGCACCGGCACCACCGCAAGAGACGGCGAAACGTTTCCGCGAGCTCGCAGAGCGAGCTGGAGGCCCACATCCAGCAGGCGCGCCACTACTGCGGCAAGTCCCGCGCCATTACCCACGTCATCAAGTCCCAGCGTTTGCTTGCCGACGTCTGCTGCAATGAGGGCAACCCCTGTGGCAACGGTGGCGGCGGCGGCAAGCGGCACAGCGTGCCGGGCACCTCCGGTCGTCACAATATCAAAGCGTCGAACGGACACGCGCACAACATTGGCGAGCCGATTCACATGACTCTGCACGAGGTACGACAGTACCTGCAAACATTGTATTCCAGCTCGAGCGACTCCAGCGAGAACAAGATCAAGCGGGACAAGACGCCGCTGCTAGGACATACGCCGGTACACCTTGCCGCGACAACCAAACCCCTCAGTATAAATAATAATAGGTAAGTGCGATAATCGTTTCTGTTTCGTAAGATCGGCATTTATTAATCCCCTCTTATGCTTTTCATAATTTCTTCGTATTTTTAAAACCGCTCGTTCTTGGCTCAGAAGAATCCTAGTGAGCTCTAGTTTACAGTATATGGAAATTTTTGAGTGACAACAGCTTCTATTAAAATTTGGACTCAATTAATATTTTTTGTTAGAGCCTCGAGAAGCGAATCTTCAACAACGATAAATCACATTACAGAATATAATAATATATTAAAAAATCAATTGATACAAAGCTTCGCTCGTATATTGTATATACAACTAGTGATAGATAAAAAGGCCAACTTATCGAGCAATTATTAGAGTTGTTCTGTCAAATAAAATTTATTCCATGTATAAACTAAACATAAAACATTATGTGAAAGCTACAAACATTCTATACTTAAACTTAAGCGAAAATTACAATCATTATAAAATAAACGTTTCAACCGCACGTGGTCTTCCTCAGTATTATATTACAGTAATTATTAAAAAACACAAATTCATACAAAAATTCCACATAATATCGAAAATTAATGTTAGTTCTTCAATAAAAGTCGAGAATTTATAAGCAATTAAAGCGTGTTTCAATCCGTCATATCCAACAAATGTTCGCCTTGATATGATCTTTGATTTTAATCAAATCTCGAAAAGTTTTATCGTTAATATGCGAGAAATTAATACGTTCCGTAGGCGCTGCGATTAATAAAAAATTGACGATTAACGTATGTCAAAAATTAAAATATATATCCTTAACTGTTAGCAATATGCTTACTTGACATCGTCCTTCTTGACAATTTGAACCACGGTTTTTTTGAAAAAGTTATTGAAGATGACACAAGACAAGACCAACAATATAAAAAGACATCTCATTTCAAACTCTACTTAATCGAAGAATGTGCATGTTTACCATATATATGATCTAATACCTATGTTTAAACCGTTAATGTCCGATTTGTCTTATTATTATTTATTGTTCGCTAATTTATCCAAAATATCAAAATAAGACTTGCTGAGTAATTCAGTATCTTTGTTTAAATCAGTTAATAAAAAATTCTTTGTCATTCCGTATATAAATACGATCTCAGAAATGATTGTCTCCTGTAATTGCCTTTTCGTTTAGCCTACATAAGATGTATTACAATCATTGCAATTGATCTTATAAACAACATTCGAATTGCATGGATGTTTAATTTTATCTTTCTGTGCTTTAATAATGTTATCAAGTTTATTGAGACATCTGTATCCTACTATACACTCTGTATTTTTTACCGAGGAGAATTCGAATGTTGTTTATAAGATCAATTGCAATGATTGTAATACATCTTATGTAGGCCAAACGAAGAGGCAATTACAGGAGACAATCATTTCTGAGATCGTATTTATATACGGAATGACAAAGATCAATTGCAATAATTGTAATGCAGCGTCCAAAAAATTGTAAGAAACGACTAGTTTCATGCCGGTGTTTTTTTTTCCAGTATTCTCAAAGAAGGAAGCTATTTATTGATCCCTTAAGAATTTTCAAAAAACAATTTTTTTATATATTGTATAATCATTAATGCCAGCAATAACCATTAAATAAGGAAAAAACTCGGTCTATAAAGCCAAAATTAATTATTAATATAAGTACACTATTATATCTAAATATTATATCTAAATATTTTTCAAAACTCCTGAATCCTTGTCGACTATGTTGAAATTGTGACGTCAGAGGTGAAAAAGCATACGCTACAAAATCTTATGTGCTATTTTTAGACAAAAAAATTTTTCGATGAAATATTACTTTAGATGGCTTATTTTTTACCTTTTATAATCAATCAATAGCTATAAAATGATTGTGATATGAGGCCTGATTCGTATAGCCTTGCGCAGTCATTCCATGACAAAATCTGATATTACAATTATTTTAAAATAGTTTTCGGATTATTTTAAAAATGTGCTAAAGCAATGTGAAGTTTGTGTTTTATCTAAAAATGGCATAGAGAAGAATTTTCTTGCGTCTGACGTCACAATCCAACATGGCCGCGGCGTACCTTATAGTACCCAAAAACCTTAATATTTACAATAGATAATAATAAATTTAATATTAAATATAATATTTAATAATAGGTATAACAGTAATGTGCATACGGATTCGTCCACGGATACTCCGGTGTCCAACAAGAGCGCCAGTAACGGAATGATGATTCATCATCATAACAATAATAATAACAATCATAATAATTCTAATAACGCGAAGAAGCATAAGAGAAACGCATTCGTCAGCATCAGGCATAAGAAGGCGCGCGATGAGTCGCACAAGGAGAAGAGCGAGTCCGAGCGGGAGAAGATGAAGAAGAGTCAACGTAATTTCTCCTTAAATCTCAAGCAAACGCTCTGCAATATCTTCCGGTTTCGGCGACTGGGTTCGCCGGATCATTTTGTGGAAAAGCGCAGCAACAGCATCGTTCAGGGTGAGATCGTCGAGGAGGAGGAGAGCGTCGACTCTGATCAGCACGCAAATAATAACAACACCGCTCCATCTGAGACGGAACCGAGCGCGCAAAAATTGCCGTTCTTCAAGCGAGCGTTGCCACCTCTGCCCAAAAGCAACAGCCAGGCGAATGTCGAGCAAGCGGAAGAGGCCCTCACAGCGATGGCACCCAAATGCGAATCTCCGAGCTTGATACAGCAGCAAGTTTCTTCGCCCGCCGTGCGACTTGAGGAAGATACCGCGGAGGACACGAGTATGGACTTTGCCGCGAGTATCGAAAAAGTCAAGGATGTACGTATATTTTGTTTTATCGTCAACTTGGACTTGCTATTGTAGAAAATATGTATATGAGCTGAGAGAATATACACGGTTCTGTAACAGTTTTACCTAATTTCACACAAAAAAAACTTCCGAAGTAGCATACTGACGTCATTTTGATGTTTAATTACGTCATTCGACGTCTAAATGACGTACTCTTGCTACTTGGGTTGATCGCATATTGTTTTACCCAATTTTACACTAAAAAATCCCCAAGTAGCAAACTGATATTGAATGTCAAAATGACGTCAAAATACTTGGAATGATGAGTACCTCAGTGACCAGAGTAACTTCCTATTGAGAGAGAAGGTCCTAGGATTCTTATGTAGGGCTTCGATATTTTCCTCTGCTCGAGATAGGCTTATAGATTTCAGAAGTGGATTTAATCAACGTCTCCTCAGAATTCTGGGTGAATCGAGAGAAAGAAGAGGGTTGATAGTTCCATAAACTGAAGCATTGTTTACTAATAATAAGAGAGTTTGACTTCCGATAGGGTCTCGATCTTTTTCCTTTTCTCGAAAAAAGCTTATATTAAGTATTTAAAGAATTGGCGAATATTTTTTTCTAATACTGTCGTTTTTTTTCCACAGTACGGATGGTACTGGGGACCTATATCCGGCGAAGCGGCGGAGAAGATACTATCCAACGAGCCAGATGGTTCATTCATCGTACGGGACAGTAGCGACGACCATTACATTTTTTCCTTGTCGTTCAGACTTAACAGTTGCGTGCGACACGTAAGGATAGAGCATGATCAGGGTAAGCTTTTACCATACTATATATAGAATTCGTATGACACTCACGTACGACATGCGTTTTAATCGAATTCATCTCTTTTGGATATGCAGGTAACTTCAGTTTCGGTAGCTGCACAAAGTTCAAGTCACACACCATCGTCGACTTCATCGAGAACGCGGTCGAGCATTCGCGCAGCGGTCGGTACCTTTTCTTTCTGCATCGGCGACCGGTTTTGGGTCCGATGCGAGTGCAGCTGCTTCATCCGGTGTCGCGATTCAAGCAGGTACAAAGTCTGCAGCACACTTGCAGATTCGTCATCCTGAAGATGGTACGTAGGGATTTGATCCCGACCCTGCCGTTACCGCGGCGGCTCATCGACTATCTCAGTACGCCCCATTACTACAGCGAACAACTGGCGGCCCAAGAGCAGGACGACCGAGCCGAGTCGCCAGTCAGTTCGTCGACCGGCGAACTGGAGAAGATCTGCTTCACGCCGCAGGGTCTCTCGTGAGGTACAGCCGTGTGATTTTTTCCTCTTCCACTTTGCTCTTTGTGCAAAGACATACCTGCACCAAATGTTGCCCCTGATGTTAATATACAAATATATATATATGTGTATGTGTATATATATGCACATATGTATACAAGGTGTCCCGTGACTCGAGATCTATATATTAAAGGCGTTTTATTAAAGTTGTTTAAAGTTGAAATTGTTTAATAAACATGTCCATAAATGCTTCTTAACAGAATTGCAAGCATTGAAAGTTTATGTATAAGAATATTTTCTGTTAGTTCTGGTGATATTGTTTATATTTTCTCATCTTAAGGCTCCTGGATTCTCGCCGCGACCATTTAAATTGTGACGTTAGAAGTGAGAAAGCACATGCTGAAAATTCTTTGATGCCATTTTTAAATTAAAAGATATAGGAGCCTTAATAGTTTATGCAGAATAATCTCAATATGAATGAACTTGTGAATAGAATTATGGATGCGACATCGCAAATAGGAAATTCTCCTGGCAAGATAAAGTGAACTGTTGGATCCCCTTACACAGGACAAGTTTTTATATTGAATTTGCAGGAGATAATTTTGTAACAGAAGTAATACTTTTATAAATAAACAAGTTAAATTATAAATGTTTTTTCCTTCTTTTTCAATTATTCACATTAACTTTTAATGGCAACTTTCTGTTAAAAAGCATTTACGGATATATGTTTATTAAACAATTTTAATTTTAAATGACTTCAATAACACGTCCTTAATGTATAAACCTTGAGTCATGAAACATCCTGTGTATACACACACACACACACACACACACACACACACACACATATATATATATATATGTATGTATGTATAATTGAAAACTTAAATTAAATTTTCATATAAAAATTTTCATGTAAAAAATTTTACAAACGTGTATATTTAAATTTATATTAATGAATTCAATTCTGTCACACACACACACACACACACACACACACAAATGTGCAATAAATTTAATGTGTCGATTAAGTTGATTTAGTTGGGGGGGGGGGGGAGTAATGTATCTGAGAGAATATGAATGTACATGAATAATTCGTGACTACGTTACTAATGCATAGTAATTTATTTTGTAGAGCTTAAATAATTATTTGCTTATATATAAAAGTTTATTTTTATTAAGTTTGCGAGAATTAATATAATTTTTTAATTAATTAAAACCAGAATTTAATTCGTTATTAAGTAATATGAAGAAATTAAAATCTATGATTTAATTAAATTATTGTCAATGTGCTCTGGAATTTAATTTATGAAATATTTTTTTTTACATGCAGAAACTTTTAATTTGTAAATTTTTAATCATTGTCGATGTGCGACGTCTGATTAACGATTTTGCGCCTGTGATTTTGATTTAGTCGATTTATGGCGTATCGATTCGTAAAGTGAGTATTGTGATTAAACTTGAAAGTAGAATATAGAAAAAAATTTCGTGCGTACTATAATATTTAAAGCTGCAAGTTATGGTCGTCTCAAGTTACCTGATTGATTATCGAGGGAAAAAAATAGAATTTATTCTATATCAATAGAAGCTGCAATACTACGTATTGCAATATCCGTTTTGCTATACTGATATATTATAACAAAGAGACATGTGGAGATAACCATAGACATAATAAATATAGATTACGCAATATAAGTTCTTTTTTCTTTTTTTTCTATTTTTTAATTATATATACATATATAAGGTATGAGCTTTAATCTTAAAAGGTCACCTCTCTATCCAACCTTATCTATATCATTTATCTCATATCTTCTGATTACAACTATATCTCATCATTTATATATAGGTCGAAGAGATATCTTGCATAAAATATTTATTAAGAAATTTTTTACGAGATACATCAATATTCTTTTTTTTTATTATGGGAATAGATATAACAATTAAAATTTACTTAAAGACACTCATTATTTTTAAAATAATAATTTTTTTAATAATGTTTGATTCGCAAAAGTAACACTTTTCAAACACAGGTTAAGTCTAGATTAATGTATGGAGCGATTATATATATAAAATATAATATATATATTAAAATTATAAGATTAAAAATCTTATATCGATTAATAAGGAGAAAGACAATACACACATGCACATGTATGCGCATACACACACACGCATATACAAATAAAACAAAAACGCTTGAAAGACTCCTGGGTCTTCGCCGCGGCCATATTAAATTGTGACGTCAGAGGCGAGAAAGCACGCGCTGAAACTTTTTAGATACTATTTTTAAATAAAAAGATATTTCGATGAAATACTATTTCACAGGTATTTTAAGAGTGTGCAAAAGACACCTAAAGTGCTGTTTCACTAAAATATCATTTTATTTCGAAATAGCATTTAAGAATTTTTAGCGTATTTTCTCACTTCTAACATCACAATTCTAAGATGGTCGGCGAGAAGCTAGCAACTTTACTTTTTGGAGATAATTTAGAATTAATTTACTATTTATTAATTTTAATCTGAAATATATATAGTGAGGTTTTTGCATTTATTTTTTAATCCAAAAACATTAGAGAAAAGATCACACAAACATTGTGTGGAAAATAAAAAAAACTTATTTTTAAGAAAAAAGATAAATTGAATAACAATTTATTCAGAGCTTTAAAACCAAACAGAGTTAGCTTATAAAATTAATTTTTATTGAAAATTTTTAGAAGCATCATAGTCATAGATTTAATAACTAAATTTGAATGTTTATATATTTTTAATATAGTCTCTAAAATGTATGTGATTTCTGATTCTAAATCAATTAATTAGGACTAAATTAACGTTGACAAAAAATTGTAATATCTTACAATAGCTGTAGTCAGATGTTTTTTATAAAAAGAATTATAAAAATAAAATGTGCCATAGTATTCAATCGTATTCTATGACATCAATGAGATATTATTCTTTATATAAATTTTATTGTTTCCAAAAAATTTTTTTAGGATGTTATTTAGATTATTAATGCTCTGCTTTTAGTGGTATCTTTTGATTTTTAATTTGCCAGCTTATTATTTAGATTTAGGATACCACAATGGCTGGATATTTATGCAAACTTAAAGGTTTTTAAAATTTTGCTTTTTTATATAAAATTAAATATAAACTTTTTTATTGGAAAGAATAAAATAGTTCGGTAGTTATTCAAAATTCTCGGGCAGAGACGAAGCTTGTTAGTTTTTCCTAAAACAAAATTATGCAAAAAGTGAAAAAAAATATGAACGAACTAATTCTATACAATACATTTGATTAAGGGGATCCTAAACGGTTGACCAAACTCCGACGGATGCTTTGGAGAAGTCAGTTGTTTTTTTCCTTTTTATCGACAAAATATGAGGTTAGATAAATTATAAGTCTATTTATTAGCTATACAGATTGTTTTTTTACCTGAAATTAGAACGTTTCACCCTTTGTTAATATTAATGCTTTAATTTATACAGAAAAAAGATTTATCAATCTGTATAGTCTCATATTTCTTGATTACAGCATTATGAATTCTAATTCTGTAATCAATAAATATGAGATTATACAGATTGATAAATCGTTTTCCTGTACAAATTAAAGTATTAATATTAACAAAGGGAGAAGGTTTTAATTTCAGGTAGAAAACAATCCGTATAGCCAATAAATAGATTTATAGTTTATCTAACCTCATATTTTGTCGATAAAAAAGGAAAAAACAACTGACTTCTTAAAGCATTTGTCACAAAATTAAAGAAGGATTCATAAAATTCATATGTGATTTTCATTTACTTGAGTTTGATATAAAATCGTATTTTTGTAAACGAATTATACAGATTTGCGCTGTGCTAATTATGTGTCGCACAAGTTTTATCTCACAATACTTTACTCTTTTGACAATTTGTTCTTTTTCACATTCCACAATTGTATCATACATAATATATGTATACCATATTATTTAATATATAAATTAAATAGGAAAATATATAAATAATTTATATATATATAAATAAGAGAATAATTATTCAATATTTCTAAGATGATTTTCTATTTATTCTATATTGTAGAATATAATATAGAATAAATTAGAATAATATAGAATAAACAATAAACTGTATGTTGTCGAATATAGTGCAGCATAAATACAAAACGCCATCTGTAAAGTTTAATTACTAAATTCATATTATCAAATATTGAGAGTGATGGCAAAAAGACCTGTTTTTTCGCTCATTTTTATAAGGTCAAATTTTGGGACCTCAAATTTCAAACTTTTTATGCCAAAAGTACTATATGATGAGACATTAATCCCAGAGAAATTTCAAGAGCATAGACACGGTTCCTTAGATATGAAGAGGTGAAAATGATAATTTTTCATAGAATTGACTAAAAATCATCACTTTCCTCCTTGTATCTCCGGAACCGTGCCTATGCTCATCTTAAAATTTTACTGGGATTAATGTTTCATCTAATAGTACTATTTGCCATGAAAAAAAGTTTGAATTCGAGGTCCCAAAAAATGGGCGAAAATTTGCCATCACTCTTTGGTGGAGGACTTTTATTTTTAGATATATAAAACATTTAAAATTCAAAAAATATTTGATGTGGAAATATTTTGAAAAATCTAAATGTGTGTGTTATAAAGAGCATTATAGGAAATATTTTGTATATATTTTTTTGTATTATTTTTTATTGTTTCACCGATATTCAAAATGACATATCTAATTATCTTTGAAGAGTTGTTTCAATTCCTAAATACGTAAGAATGTGTTTATAAAAAAAATATGTTCTTTTTGTTCTCTTCTATAATATATTTAAAGTCCATTTAAATCTAAAAGAGAGACTATATTGAAATACATAAAAATCTGCCACATTTGCAAAGCGAGTTTAACATAATCTTACATAACCTTTTAAATATCTCGTAATATTCATTTTTTAGTTGACCTTGCCTCAATACTTTATTATGCACAAAATAATGAGACCTGCTGGTTGCAATTTATATACTTTTCCTTGAGAACAATTATTGTCTTTACATCAATTAATTAATTTATTTCATTAGTTTATGCATAAAAGAATTAAGGTAAAAACATCGGAAAATGAATGTTTCACGAGATATTTCATAGTTTATGTAAAATTATGTCAAATTAAAGAATAAAATATTTTGTAAACGATCTTTTTTAGCCACTCTGTAACTTCTTATGCCAAATATTACGAGGAATCAATTTATGTAAAAAAGATAATTCCGTTTAAGAAATGTTAATGACAAATGTCAAGCTCAAAGTCATCGAAGTTGGGTGTCCCTTTTTATCAATAATTATAATTTTTTTCAAGAAATGTGATAGTTAAGAAATAATAATAAAAGTTTATATTACATAATCTCGAGAATTTGGTTTATAACATTAATTCTTAGAAGTAAAAGTAAAATTTTTAAAAAGTTTTAATTTTTAAGTCAGAGAAAAATAATCATATATTGTTATAATCTATTGATGGAATCTCAGAGGAGACTGGAAGCCGAGACTAAAGAGCATGAAAAAGCATGCATGCGCACACACAAACACACATACATAGTTTTTCTAATTGTTTTGAAATTGATGGGAACATTAATTTTGTCATTTCTCATTTATTTTGAAGTCTTCATTTTTAATATTTTATTTTTTATATATATTAATTTTGTTTATATTTAAATTCATATTTTTTTCAAAGACTTTTTGTTTCGACGAAAAATATATTATTTACGATTATGCCAGGATTCTTTTCTCTTGCAATCTAAAAAATTTATTTACTTTAATTTTTCCTGTTTTTTCTTCTTTATAAAAACGTGTTTAGGAATTCCTTGAGAGAGAGAATGACTTTACGAAAAATAAAATGTTAGTTCCATTTTTTCAAAGTTCCATTTTTTATACACCAACTTTAGCAAATTTTTGAAATTTTCCATGTGTTCCAAACTTATATATGAATAGATATTAGAATAGATTTATAAAGCTTTTTCTCTAATACCGAAAGGAGAATGTCCAAAAAATGCGATTTGTTGACCTCGAACGAAAAATAAAATTCGAGTTGTTTTAGGTCTCATACATCTAGAATATTGTAAAAACCATAGTGGTTTTACCTGGAAATGCAGGGAACATTTAAATATTATCATATGTTTAGAGAAAATCACGTAAATCAATATCTCACAATAAATCGAGTTTTCTTGATATTTCACCCGAATAGTTTGGTAAATATTTTGGTAATACCAAGTTTCTAAAATTATTTTGTGCAACCGGCACGAAAAGTCGCCCTTTACGAACCTGATGGGATTTTAGAAAGGGCTCCCTTTCCACGCACCGGTCACACAAAATATCGTAGCCAACATGTGCGGGTCATAAATCGGCCGATTTACGATCCCCCGCACTTGTTAGCTAATATACTATAGAACGATTTTAATGTGAGTTAATCATAAATTGAATAATATATATACAGGGTGTTCCTAAAGTCTGACTTGGGCTCTTTATCTTGGAAAAGTCTGAAGTTAACAATTTTTTGACATAAAATGTAAAATATCTTGTAAAATATTCGGTTTTTGATAATCGTACCTTAATACTGTTTTGCATGGAATAATGAGACCAATCAGTTGGTATAAAAAAACATAATTGGTTATAAAAAAAAGTATACTGCATGTTGAATATTACATTTTTTTTTAAACAATTATCTATTTTCTTTATACCAGTTGATTGGTCTCATTATTCCGTGCAAAAAAAGTATTAAGGTATGATTATCAAAAACTGAATATTTTATAAGCTATTTTACATTTTGTCAAAAAATTGTTAACTTCAAACCTTTATAACTCAACAAGAACTTTATAAAAACATATTTTAGTATAGGGTTTTGTAAAGCTTTTGAAATAACATACAAGAATATGTAATGAAAAATAGGTAGTTCTATTTAAGAAATTGAAGGTGACCTTCACGTGACCTTCACATAACTATTCAAGGTCAAATCAATAGCACGATCTTATGTTCCCCTCGAAATCGTACAACTTTTGTTTGAAACACTTTTTCGTATCTCAAGTCGTTTCCAAAATAAAGAGCCCGGATCGGACGTTAGACACCCTGTATATACATATATTATTCAATTTATTATTGACTGACATTAAAATCGATCTAAATGATCTTGGAAAGTTGGTGTTACCAAAATATTTACCAAAATATTCGACTGAAACATCAAGCAATCTCGATTTATTGCGAGATATTGATTTACTTGATTTTCTCTAAACATATGATGATATTTAAATGTTCCCTGCATTTCTAGGAAAAACCACTATGGTTTTTACATTATTCTAGATGTATGAGACCTAAAACAACTCGAATTTTACTTTCCGCTCGAGGTCAAAAAATCGCACTTTTTGGACATTCTCTACTTCCAATTTTTCTTTCAGGCTAGTTTGGCTCATTTCCTCTTGTATTCTTGCATTTATTATTAAGTATAGGGACAATTTACCATTCTCGAGAATATTAACATTATTCCCAAGAATTATATATTAAAAATATGTTTAACATCAGTACTCATAACTCCAATTTCATCTCTTGCTTGTTTCGTATCTTTTTTCCTATTCTTTACTCTTCAAGTGTTATCTTGAGACAGGAAGTTAATAACCAGTTTTTGTCCATTTTCATTTTTAGCCTTTTTTATTATTAGGATTGCTAATAGATGTCTACGACTCTTTCTATTCTTATTTCTGAAAAAGAAGGCTAAAATCTTTCAAACTTCTCTTCTTAATTTTCATGCAGAACTTGTAATCAGTATAATGCAGTCTATAAGTATTATGTCTATGGAAATAACGTAAGAATTATATTTTGTTTTTTTTTAGAGAAATAAATACAATTTTGTGTAGTCGCAGCTAAATCAATAATCAATAAAGTAAAGTTATTTGCGGAATCTTTAGTCAAAATGGTTAACAAAAAAAGAAACTAAAAATTTTCGAAGAAATAATTTTTTCATTTTTTATCAAATATCACTTGATGATTACATCTTTGTTAATTTTTAACATTTTTATGTAGTACAATTTTTGTGGCAGAGATAGAGAGATAGAGAGAGAGAGAGAGAGAGAGAGAGAGACGCACAACCAAGCTGAGCGTAAAGAAATTCTGTATCTGTCACTTTTAGCTTTTAGTTCTTTTTTATTAACTATAATGGCAAGATTATATAAACAACGCACAATATTCGTTTATATATGTACACTTATAAGTACATATATAAATATATAAAAAATAGTCGAATGAAAACTTCTTTGTGTGTGCCATATTTGCAATTTTTCATTTAAGTTTATATAATTAAATTAATATCCGAATTTGTAATATTGAAGAACTCAAATTTCTTAAATTACTTGCTTTTAATTAAATTCGACTAGTGGATAAAGTATATAATTTAATATATACACATGTATATACATATATGTATAGATATATTTAAAGTCAATTTAGTTAATTCAGACTGCTAATAAAGAAGATTAACTAAATAAATAGAACATATAAAAGTATAATAATGCGAATTACGTTTTGCAAATTCTTTTTAAACTTTTGTTTTTTTACAAATTTATTAGTTATATGAAACTATGAAAGTTATCTCGATTATATAAAAATTGTTAAAAACTCTTATAGTAATATCTCTTTAACAGAGAAAGTTTTTAAAATAAAGTAGCAGACTTGTTTAATTTTCAAAAAAGTATATTAATTGTTTAATAAATTATCGTATTTGTCTATGATGTCTTTCAGTGACGAAATAAACTTTAAAAAAAACTTAAAACTTCGAAAAAGCTATGTTAAGTGATTGTTCTACACTCTGGCGCTGAAATAAAAAAATTAAACTGCATTCGATCAAATAATCAGGCAAACTCACACACAAAAAAAGAGAAAGAAATAACTGTTTTTATTTATTATCTAAAACGAAAAGTTACTGTTAACAAGGAAATATTGTATGTAACTAAAATTTGGTGCAATATATAAATAATAAAGAAAGGAAAAAAGCTAAAATTGCGACACAATTCGAATATTTTATGATTTTATTATATTTAAATTATCAATTAATATCAATGAAAACTAATTAATGTTTGATGAAAATGAAAAAAACATATTAATTCTATGCAAAATATAGGTATCTTTTTTACGCAGTTATGCAAAGTATAAAGTAATCACGCGTTTATTTTTATGCTCAAATGAGTGATGGCAAAAAGACCTGTTTTTTTGCTCATTTTATAGAATCAAATTTTGGGACCTCAAATTTCAAACTTTTTTTTATGCCAGTACTATATGATGAGACATTAATTCCAGAGAAATTTAAAGATGAGCATAGGCACGGTTCCTTACAATTAGATATAAAGAAGTGAAAGTAATAATTTCTCATAAAACTGATTAAAAATCATCACTTTCCCCCTTGTATCTCCGGAACTATGCATATGCTTATTTTGAAATTTTACTGAGATTAATATTTTATCTAATAGTAGCTTTTGACATGAAAAAAAGTTTGAAATTCGAGGTCCCAAAAATAGGCGAAATTTGCCATCACTCTTTGAAGTATTATGCAATAATGTTTATTTACATTTATATTAGATCATATAACATTCCGCTTATTTTTGTATTTTTTTTAATTTTTCATAAGTTTTAATTATATTTTATTACGATTTTAATTATTGTTACGTTAAAAAAATCATACAAATTTTTTTTCAAGTTTTTTCAAAATAGAGATTTATTCCGACCATGTTTATCTTTTGATATTCTCTAGAGCTTAATAATGTGGCATTAGTACAGCAATAGATCTTCCAAAGAAAAGTTTTTCTCACATCGAAAAATGATTCATCAATGAATTGATTTATTACTTGGAAGGAGTAAACACGATTAAATTTAATTTAAGAAGCGTCCAAGAATATCACTTGAATTATACTTTTTTTCCTCTTTTGATAAATTCGTATAGATATATAATATTCTGTTCAACGAGAGAACGTGGGGGCTGTTGCCAAGTCGAAAGGCAAAGATAATTTAAGGCAGCATGTGATTAACTACGTTGACTCTTCGAGAGGTCAACTTTTTTGTTACACTCATAGTCGAACAATCTCTATCTCTTTGCCATAATTCGGCAACAACTAAACAATGGAAAAATAGGGTAATGCGCAATTCATATACTATTCCAGTATATCATTCAAGTAGCAAACTGACGTCATTAAATATCAAAATGACGTCAAAATGACGTACGCTTGCTACCTGGGATATGATCAAATCCAAGTAGTAAACTGACATCATTAAACGTCAAAGTGACATCATTTTGATGTCAGATGACGTCATCAACGTCAAAATGGCGTACGCTTGCTGCTTGGGAAAACACCAACAATAAATGGCACGTTCTCTCGTGAAATGAAGTATATATGGACAGACACATTTACAAAACACACATACATACCCGTACAGGAACAAATTTTATACTCAATATTCATCAAGTAGTTTTTGCAATACGATTACTATTAACATTAACGAAATCGTCCAAAGGACTGAGCGAGTCCTGTGTGGAGTTTGCAAGGTATGTGTGTATAGTTTATAAGGACGCCACAATACCTCACAGTTATAGAGGGAGGTATACGTATATATAAAACAAGATTAATAAGATTGGTGAATCTTTATATTAGTATACCCTTTTTCTCTCCGATAATTTTAATTTTAACCGTCGATTGTTTGATTGTTTCGTAAAAAGTTATTAACAAATAGAGAGTTCAACTTTGTTTGAGTATTTTCTTGTGAATAAAAATCTATGAAAATTCACAGAACAAAGTTTATTCTATACATACCCTGTAATTTCAATACAAAATGAGGTCTATATAATTATACAGTTTTTGTTGCAACATTTGTGAATATCATATATATATAAAGATTCTGAGTATCTGTAAAAAATGCACATGTGTGTAATAATACCTATATGTAAATTATATATATTTGACAACATTGAATTTTTTATGTCAGTCCAGCAATAAATTTAAATTTCGCTTTGCATGTACTTATACTTGTTAATAACTTTTTTTAATCACTAACTAAAAACCTTCTAAAAGACATTCAGAGACACTCAGACATTCATGATTTTGATATGTTAACAACAAGGTTATAGAAAGAGAGGGTGGGGAAGTATATACTAATGTAAAAATTTATCATAAAATTTTATAACGAACATATTTACGTCATAAGGCCACACAAAACACACACACATAACACACTAATGTGTGATGTTACTTGCAAGGAAATTCTAGCTGTTAAGGGAGCGTGAGCGTTTTATTTTATAAACACATTTTAAAGATCACAATTGCATTAACAGGCTTGGTGAATTGATGTAACAGTAAATAATAATTCGAGTTAATAATAAATTAACGCGAAAATTTCTTTTATTAATTACGTTAAATTTAGTTAATTTTAATCACGGCCATATAAACAGGTCTGGGCACTCACCTCAGAAACGTAATGCTCTTAATGAAACCGATGTTGACTCGTTTCGCCGCATGTCGCTAGTGATGAGTCGGCATGTGAGTGAGCGTGACGGTTGTATAGGCTGTGTATATCTCACTCTCTGTCACAGCTTGCTTCCTCGATAGTAGCGCACCACGATTTTGCGGCATATTTTCGCAACTTTCGTTTCACGAAACGCATCAATTTAATGGCCGGAAAATAGCCGAGTGCACAGACCTGTATACAGGGTGTCCCCTAATTCGCGAATTACCTTTCATGGGCAGATAGAGCGTGTTAAACTGAATAGAAAATTCATGTATCATTTTGCGATATTCGCAATAATTATTGAGTTATTTATTAAAATATCTAAACGAATAAGCAGGTAGAAAGCATTATTTGATCGAGAGGCGGCATCATGCAGCGAGCGGCGACCAATGTAGTGGCGCCGAAAAGTAAGATGATACTTTTGATACTAAGCGGCATATAACAAATAAGTCATCCGACATGCACACCGAGTCCGGCCTACTGCTTTCTACCCGCTCATTCGTTTAGATATTTTAGTTAATAACTCAATAATTATTGCGAATATCGCAAAATGATACAGGACTTTTCTATTCAGTTTAACACGCTCTATCTGCCCATGAAAGGTGATTCGCGAATTATGGGACACTCTGTATATGACCGTGATTTTAATTAACATATAATTGTGTAACTTAATCGATCTAAATGAATTTAAATTAAATTATGTTTAAATTTTAATTAATCTTATATAGTTTAACCACATAATTTTTGCATTTTTATTTTAGAAAAAAATTTGCCTATCTATACTCATATATGAATTTTGATATAATTATATATATGAACAATTTTTTCTTATTTCAAATTTTATTTTTCTCTAAAAAGTGCAAACATTCTTTTACTTATTTATTAATTTTTCTTATTCTTTTTTTCTATACGTACGATAAAGATTATGCAAGAAAAAGAAAACATATATAGACAATTTATACAGGATGTCCTGGGACATCATGTCTGGTAATTCGCGCCCCACCCGTTAGGTGCAGGTAGAGCAGATTAAACTGATTGTGAGTAAAAAAGTCCTTTATCGTTTTGCGATTTTCTCAATAATAAAGGAGAAATTAATTAATAAAATTTGACCAATCTACGGGAGTGGTAACACGTGACGAGAAGAGACAGTCCATTTTAAGGTTCCCTAACAACACATCCGAAAGACATCCAGAGGACATCCGAACATCCTCAGGATGTCCTGAGGATGCTCCCCGAACGTCCCCGGGATACGTGTACTGTTAAGATTCAGCTTTATGCATGTTATTATCTTTTGTCGATTATTATCTTTTGCGTTTGTGTGTAGGGCACGCAAATTGGCCGATTTTTATAAATTCTCATTAATTATAATTAATTATTGATAATTTTGCAAAATGGTAGAGGACTTTTCTACTCAGTTTGACCTGCTCTATCTGCACCTGATGGGTGGAGCACGAATTACGGGACACCCTGTATATAATTATATATATGATGTATATTTGTATTTGATTATAGACATTTTTTCTTGGGTAATCTAAATTTATTATATATATAAATCGAATTAATTTAAATTAATACAAATTAATTCATATTAATTTCAATCAAACGTGATTGTAGCGTTAATTTTAATACAATTGTCTCTTAGTTCTACTTTGATTAATTAAAATTCTACATATAGATTATAATTCTAGCAAATAATATATATTGATAAAAAAATGTATTTAATTGTTGCCTGGCGTTAATTGCAGTGAACACAATGGATTTTAAAAGTTAATTGTAGGAATTTAAATTAATCATAGAAAAAAACCGTAACAGTCTGTGTCAAGCGGGAGCCCTTGAAGGCTGCAATATGTCGAAACTAAGTGTAATAATAATGAAATGTGATTTTTAAAATGAATAACGGAGATTTAGACGAATAATACTAGTCAAATTTGAGTATGCCACCAAATGCGGCACGTTCGTAGCTCGAGTGAAAGAGAGCTCATTCTCAAGTGACTCAAATTTCCATCGATGATTACGTGATTAACCCCTTATTAACGCACATTTTTTTCAACAAAATGGCAAAAAATCTTTTTTTTTTTCATGGTAAAATAAATTGTTGCCCAAATTAACTCGGCCTTGCACAAGTCTGTTAGTTACGATATATCTCCATAAGCACTTCTCCCTTTTTATGTAAAGAAAATCTTCAATAGATTTTTTTAGTCCCGGAGAAGACCAAGGAATATGTCAAAGAATTTCGTCCATTTTTATAGGGATTTTGGAGCCCAGAGATGAGACATACCAAATTGTAGAGCATCATGAGAGAATTGAAAATTTATATAGGTGCCAATGTCCAAACATTCGCCAGTCAATGTTGGGATGTCATCATGTTGGTGTATAAAAGTGTATTCATTTTGTTATTCATGCTTACACGATACTTGCAATAAACTGATGATTTTTTTATTTTATAGTTGAACATGACTGTCAGAATTCTTCTGTTTTTGCATACTTATTCCTTCCTAAAGATTTCCTTTTGTGTCCAAGGCATTTTCTCATGGTGCTCGTATTGTAGGTTGTTGTTCCATTATCATGTCGGTTATTTGATATCTAGAAAATACTAAATACCTTTCAAAAGATATTTGGTATATGGATATCTTCTGACACAGTAATGACGTATTTGTTATCTGCATTTGGCTCCTAGCTCTTCGCTGTGGCCATGTTGAATTATGATGTCAGAAGCGAGAAAATACACGCTGAAAATTCTTGCATGCCATTTTTAGATGAAAAGATATTTTGTGATGAAACAATAACAAATGTCTTTGGCATACTTGTAAAATAATCCAAAAACCATTTTTCCCTTGACAGTCAATCAACAACCGTAAAATGCTCGTAATAATAGATTTTGTTATACAGAGTGCTACCCTAATAGCACAACATATTCGAAAGATATTTAGAAGACATATGGATGTGCAAAGACCAGATAAACTGGGCCTCGTATTTTTTTATAGCTGTTGATTGATTATAAAGAAAAAAAAGATAGTTTTCGAATTATTTTAAAAGTGTGCTAAAGCTATCTCAAATGCTGTTTCATAGTAATATCTTTTTATTTCGAAATGGCATCTAAGAATTTTTAGCGTGTTTTCTCGCGTCTGACGTCACAATTGTAACATGGTCGGCGAGAACCCAGGAGCTCTGATGATGAGCTGTCAAACGAATATATGTTGCCTTTAAGAGGTTAGAACTACTTACGGTGGAGATTTGAGGATCTAAAACTATTTATTTTTTTTAATATTAGTACCTACAGAGTTATATCCCAGGTAGCGTACGTCATTTTGACGTCTAACGACGTCAGTTTGCTACTTGGGACATGTTTAATGACTGGACCTGGAGGGACAAAATGGGCGAAGTTCTTTCTACAGACTAAAAATCTCACGGATGTCCAACTCTTGGGAAATTCCCGAGAAATGCATATATCCTTACTTCATCTGGATGACCTGATCTTTTTCCAATGAAGTGCCGTAACTAGAGCTATGTCAAATTTTTTAAAAATTTGTGAAATAAATATATTTCTTTGTAGCAAAAACTTCCTTTTCAATTTAAAAATTCAATTTTTTTATTGTAGGTATTTGAAAGGGGGGACCGCAAAATGTTGCTGCGTAAATGAGCTCGCGAACTAGGGCGCAACGCCCCAAGGAACACACTGAAGTCAAGAAAGTCAAAATGATTTTATTTTGATTCAAAATAGTCATGATTTTTCATGTGACGAAAATTTGGTTTATCATAATATCATCACATGTGCTGCTCAGTGACGAAAAAATGATCGATTTTACGCTGGCCCTGCAAATTCATGTTTTACTGGATAAATGTGTTATATTTTCAATCTTTTTATAAAATATTGTAAAAAAGAAAACTCGTGTAGGACCGTGAAGCACAGACAATTACATAATATAAATAATCATCAATCAAAATCCTCATCATTTTTAATCCTCAGGATTTTCATCCTGAAGATAGAAATGAAGGATTCTAATTAGTTGATTCTCTTATGCATTATGCAAAAGTCTGTGCTCCGGCTCTTAGACCGTTTTGGTTCCTATATTATTACAATAGGATATATTGATTTTTGATGTTTTCTTGACGTCAATAAATCATCAAATTTTGAAACCAAAAATCCTCATATTGACTTTCTATCGTAACATAATTATGACGTCAAAATGATATCATTTTAACTGCGTTGTGTTCCTTAGGGCATGTTAGTTATACGGTACTATTTTTTCTTCTTATGAAAAAAAAAGTTCTCGGGCTTGTTAAGGAATTAAAGGACAGCAGTATGTATCGAATGTTTTTTATATATTTATAACTTTCGATGTCGACACCGCGAGAAACGATTGCTTTCGAATATATATATATATATATATATATATATATATATATATATATATATATTTCTTCTAGCAAAATGTGATATTATTGATAAACAGGCAGCTGCGATATTAGACCTGTCTCGCATCAAAAAAGTAAAAAAAATGTCGCGAAATATTACAAATTGACTCTGTTTTACAGAGTATCTTGGCACTTATTGTATATTTGCTTTAAGTTTAACCGATTAATCTGTAATGAAGTTTTAAAATGTGATCCCTCAGTAGAGCAAAATAAATTTTTGCTTGTAAGAGCTGATAGCTTCGTTTCGAAGGATCAAACTTTTTAACTAAAGTTTGTTGTGACTTTGATTGATATTACAGTCGCTTGACACATGTAAAATGCATCTTCTCTTTCACAATGCCAAAGTATAAAATCGTATCCAGAGTACAACATTTGTACATATATTCTCATATTCACTGTTAAATATAATTTTGCGTACAAAAATTTTTATATGATTATAAAATATGATTATTATTATATAAATTGTTTTTTAGGACAGATATTTACATAGTATTAGACACAATCTAAGTAGCAAACTGACGTCATTAAACGTCAAAATGACGTCATTTTGACGTAGAATGATGTCATTTTAACATTTAATGACGTCAGTTTGCTACTTAGGAATGTTGCACATAGTTTATTTAAAATTTAGGAAAATTAATGAAAAAGATCAACTATAGAAAGCTTTTTCTATAGATTTCTTCTATGATTGTACATGTGATCACATTTCTGAGTTGTATATGTTACGTTGATATAAATGAAAAAATGTGCAAAACTATATTGAGATAATTTATTACCTAATTTATAATAAATGTTATAAGGTATAATTCATACTTTTTTAAAATGGTTTTTAAAAAATTAGATTTTTGGAAAATCAAAATATCATTGAAAAATGAAATCTTTTTGATATATGTATATATATTAAGGAACCGCGAAAAAAACAATGTGTGTATACTTATCTCAGAGACG
Source organism: Nylanderia fulva (assembly GCF_048542155.1). NCBI lineage: Eukaryota > Metazoa > Arthropoda > Insecta > Hymenoptera > Formicidae > Nylanderia > Nylanderia fulva. The sequence goes on along the minus strand of NW_028190077.1, from coordinate 164,828 downwards.
TATAAATAGCGTATAATTTTAGAGTTTAAAAAATGTACAAAATGTTGTACTTTGGTTGAAACAGACACACATTAAAATTTTATTATTTAGATATAATTTCTGAGTGCTAGTCACAAATACTCTATTTTTTTAATTAAATTTATGTAAATATTGTTTTATCGTAATAAAATATTGTAATAAATTTACATATGCGCGCGTGTACAAAGTTTTATTATTTTTATTTAACTTTTAATTTTCAAAAAATGAAAAAAAAACAAATTGCAAAGATTTTTAAATGAAAAAAACCAACATTTATTTTTTTAAATATTTAGCAAAATGAGAAATTTGTTGAATTTTTATCACATATTTTAGATTTTCCCAAATTGATCTATTAGTCATGAAGTCATATATATTATTCAAATATAATAAAATATTTAAATAGGAAACTGATTGTTGTTAGAAAAATTAATTTATTTCATCCTTAAGTCGCAAATGCAATTCAATCACGAAGATTACTATTTTATATGAAAATTTACTAATTAATTTTTTCTAGTCTAACATACCAAGTGTTTTTAATAAAATAATTTGAGCCTGTATTTTTGAAAAAATTTCAGAAAAAAAGAAAAAATTATAAAATTCTATGTGGAAAAAGATTTCAGTTTTAATTCTTCGAAAATTATTAAAAGAAAACTTATTTAAACAAATCATTCGACTACTCAAATTGGGACATTTTAAAAATGGGACACCCTATATTTTTGTCACCAAGTTCGATTGTTATTAAAGAGAAATGTGCACATGATAATCAGACATATTCGCTGCGGATCGATGATTTAATTTTGTAAATATGATATACGTTCCGGATTTTCTGTCAGGATTAACTCGATCGACATTTATATAATTTCAATAAAATTTGTATAAAAGTAAAAGACAGACATAAAAAAAACACATATACACAGGATAACTGACTGCGAAAGCAATCCAGTTTGTCTGATTTTTTATTGGCAAAATAATTCTATAAAAAATTTTTTCAGTAAATAAATCACTATTCCGTTTATTTTTATTACACAAAAAATATATATTTATAAAATATTACAAATATTACAAATGTATTTAATTTATATTCCCTTCTCAGAGGGAGAAGAGAGAAGAAAATAAAAGATATCCAAATATATTAGTTTATAATACATTAAGTTTACACATTGATGCACATTTACACAAAAAATGTACGTAGCACCGTTATATGATTGTGATAGAATTATTTTAACATCGTAAAATAATTTGTGGGATCAGTTGATAATAATTTAACACTTAAGATTAATCACGTACTCAAACGCAAGAAGCGAATCCTATCCTTTGTTTAGCGGTTCGTCACAGTGAAATGTTATATGTAAGTGTATAAGAGATAATCGCGTATGTATTTGATTACCCATGTTTGTACTACAATGTTGAAAATAAAACATTTTTGAGATTAACAACCTCAAATCTCTCGTCATCAAAATCTGTGTAACCTTTTACTTAATTTAAGGCTCCTAGCTCCTCGCCGACCATGTTGGAATTGTGACGTCAGAGGCGAGAAAACACGCTAAGAATTCTTAGATATCATCTCGAAATATTTCAACGAAATAGCACTTCAGATAATAAAATAAATAAAATCAAATAAATCAAATCAAATATACGAAAATAAGGAGTGACACGTAGTTTCGCATAGAAAGTTAAACTAATGCGAAGGGTCTCTAGTTGGAATTCAGTTCAAGCCAACTTTCATATGCCTGCTTGGAAAAATTGTGGAAAGAATGGAGAAAGAGAGAAAAAAAAAGCAGAATTATTTGAAAAAGGAAGAAAAAAGAAAGAAAGGCAAAGGCAAATGGGAGGAAGAGAGGGAAAAGGAGGGAAGGAAAAATGTAGAAGAAACTATAAATAATATAATGATATATTGTAAAGGTTCGGGAACGCTCCTACCAAAAGCGCCTTGTAAATCCTTAGGGAACACAATAAATCAACTTTAGCCTTTATATACGAGAAATAATTTACACACAAAGAAATTTATTTTATTCCACAGATAAAAATTTATTGTTTCATATAGGAATGTGCCATAGAGAAACATAAAAGTAATTATAATAAGCAATTATAATTTGAGCGTTTACATTTTTTTTTATTTTTAATTAACAATGTGCGTTCTTTCTATCTCAAGGGATACCCAGGGTTTTCCTTACAAGTTTTTGAGCTATCCTCTCAAATTCACTGCGATCTTCCCTCCACATTTTGGCAGCATCAACGTTAGCACCACTCTCGTCGTTTGGTTCCGCTAGCATACTTACTACACTCAACAATATCTTCTCGACACTCTGTACTGGGCTCCACCTTTCTGCGCTGCTTTCATAGCCCATTGGGTCATCGCCAGGTGCATGTAATATGCTTATGCAGACTCTTCCATCGGCATAAACTTTTGAGAAAAAAGATATAATTTCATAGATGGTTAACATCTTAACATTATTGTACATTTAAGGCTTATGGGTCCTCGCTGCGGCCATATTAGTAACGTCAGAGAAAGCATACGTTGAAAATTCTTAAATGCTATTTTTAAATAAAAAAATATGAAATACTATTTCAGAGGTATTTTAAGAGTGTGCTAAAGTCATCTAAAATGCTGTTTCATTGAAATATCGTTTTATTTCGAAATAGCATCTAAGAATTTTTAGCATGTTTTCCCGCTTCTGACGTCACAATTCCAACATAGTCGGCGAGGAGCTAGGAAGCTTTAATAATTGAAATCCATTTCAGCTTATACGTTTAATATTTTTTTGTGCAACCGGCGCGCGAAAAGTCGCCCTTTCCGCACATGATGGGATTTTAGAAAGGGCTCCCTTTCCACGCACAAAATATCGTAGCCAACATGTGCGGGTCATAAATCGGCCGATCGTGCGGATTGTCACACTCGGCTTTGCCTCGTGCGCCAAACTTCCGCACTCTCGGCCGATCCCCCCCGCACTTGTTAGCTAATATACTATAGAACGATTTTAATGTCAGTTAATCATAAATTGAATAATATATATACAGGGTGTTCCTAAAGTCCGATTTGGGCTCTTTATCTTTACAGTTTTGACTTGCCTTGCTTAAATTTAAAAAAATGCATTTATTTTGTCTTTGCATAAAAATAAAGATTTTTTTATACACACATATTTTCTTTTTATTAATGTAGTAAAAAACTTCACAAACATTTTTAACAATCTTAACCATTTATAGTATCTACAAGGTGTCTAATCAAATCTTGTATACAAATTTTTTGATCTTCCAAGTGTTTTTGTTTGAAATTCCAGGTAAAAAAATTGTAAGTAGAACTTTTTAAAATAAGTTTCTTTATTGTATGCACTTTCTAATTTTCTATTCATACAATAACAAATAATGCTATCAAGAATATTTTTGTAGCATTTAATGTTGATTATTAATTATAAAATTATTTTGGACAATATATATATATGTATAACAAAATGTAATATATAAAAAATATATATATACAAAAATATATATGCGAAAATATAAAACAAAAATTAATAACTGAACAATTTGCTATGAAACTTATATAAGACCTTGATATTAAAGAGATCGTCAATAAAAAATATCACATTTTAATACAAACTTAAATATTGCAAAGATATATTAGACATATGTTTCCTAAGTGGTACTAAAAATATTTAATACGAGGCCTTCAAAAAAATTAATCTAAAGTTTTTTAAAAACTAAACACAGCCTGTTTATAGTTTAATAATAAGAATGCATTTTTTTATTCTAAAAAACAATAGTTAAACATATATGATTGCTAATTTGACCAATCAGTGAATATTATCGACCGTTTACAATAAAAGAGAAAAATTATTAAAGATATAATTTTCGAAAAAAATTATCTGAATGAGTCTCGATTAAAAAATGAGTCTTGATTAAATGCCATGAAAATTCGTGAATTTTTCAAAATATAAAATAACTCCGATTTTTCCTTAGAGTAGACACCCTGTATCCAAACCCCTCCCCCAACGATTTACTTTTCAAATCTTTATTTTTTTATAGAAAAAGATGTCAAATGAGATTTTGCATATAGAACACTGCAACGAGTTACACACCTTATTTATGTAAAAAGAACACTCAGTTTTATATTTTTATCAAAATTTAGTGAAATGGATCAAATTAAGCATATAATAAGCATCATAATTTTAATAGCGCAGTAACTTACTATTAGGATGAAACATTTCACAGGTGAATTGCATCTTTGGTGGACTTAGTGGATAATCCGGTGGAAATATTAATTTCGCTGGAAACACTCCACCTTCAAAGCATGTTCCTTCTGGTCCACTAAAAAACATTTAGCTACATTAAAACACACTTCAATAAAGAATGTATTGGAAAGATTATATAAAAATGCTCGTACAACACGCGCATAACACATAATTTTCATATTAATTATATTTTGATATTTTATTTAAAATCTTAGACTCTGCGCACAATAGAAATAAAAATAGGAAATATTAAACATATTACAAATAATAAATATTAGGAGTAATATATAATTAGAAATTATTTTATTCCAAAACAAAGAACTAAATTAATATTATGCATTAAGAATAAGTAATAAGAAATAAAAATGACAGAATATTAAATATATAACATGAAATCTATATGTTTAGATATTATATTAAGAATAAAAAATATTAACATAATAAGATATATTATAACTTGACGATCCTTCGGCGTGACATGTTGACTATTTCTCGTACTTTCAATCGTTTGACTTTTTTATATAAATTTATAGTTTAATAATTATGGACAGTATTACTAATATGAAGATTTAATTTAATGATATATATTTGTTCGCTTGAAAAGGACCACAACCACATGATTGAAACGTAGTGAGTTTAATAAACAAAATATACGCTAGTTTGGTCGATTATTTCTACTATCCTATTCTAATAACTAGTAACAAGGATTAAAAATTTGGGAATTATTAACAAAATAACAATATAGAATAACGTAAGCATGAATATAAAAAATTATTTTTTTATAAAAAATTTTATATATATATATATATATATACAGGGTGTCCCATAATTCGCGAACCACCGCGAATGGGCAGATAGAGCGTGTTAAACTGAATAGAAAAGTCCTGTATCATTTTGCGATATTCGCAATAATTATTGAGTTATTTATTAAAATATCTAAACGAATAAGCAGGTAGAAAGCATTATTTGATCGAGAGGCGGCGTCATGCAGCGAGCGGTGACCAATGTAGTGGCGCCGAAAAGTAAGATGATACTAAGCGACATATAACAAATAAGTCATCCGACATGCACAACCAAGTCCGGCCTACCGCTTTCTACCCGCTCATTCGTTTAGATATTTTAGTTAATAACTCAATAATTACTGCGAATATCGCAAAATGATACAGGACTTTTCTATTCAGTTTAACACGCTCTATCTGCCCATTCGCGGTGGTTCGCGAATTATGGGACACCCTATATATATATATATTATTTATAAATATTATTATAATTTTTACAAAATGCACTTTCCAAAAAAATTTTTTTTTTCATGAAAAAAATGTTTAAAAATATTACTTTTATAAAAAATTAAACAATTTTTAAATAAACGACTAAAAGTTTTTTCAATTTTTTTTATAAAGACTATCGTAATGCAAAATGTTAAAAAATTTAAATAAATATCTGAAGGTTATTAATAATGCTCTGGAGTTCTAAATTTTCTTTCTAAATTAAGAAATGGAAAATTTTTTTCTAAAAGATTATTATATAATTTTTCTAATATTATTCTGATACAAAAACTCATAGAAAAAACTTTGTTTTATGAAAAAAATTTTTTTTCAGATTCCTAATTCCTTTGCTAATATGTTCAGAATGTTTTAAAACATCGAAAAATATTTTTTTTTTAATATTCGTGTGCTGTGTTTGTGCCCACCACTTTTCTGAAAATTTAAATATCTCAAGAACTATTCGATTTACAGTTTTCAAATTTAACATACAAGTAAAATAGTACAACACTTTTATTTATTGTCATTTTTGTTTTAAATCTTCATGCAATTTTAATTTTTCCAAAAATGTCTGTGGTTGCTCTAACTTCTGTAAATTTTAAAATCTCAAAATAAATTTTTTACATGAATAAACTATCATTAAAAGATGCTATTGAATTTTATAAAGATCAGTGAAAGGATTCACTTTTTATAAGATTTTGAATTTTTTGAGAAAACAACTGTAGTTGCTGTAACTTCTGTAAATTTTAAGATATTATGATAAATATTATATGAATAGAGTATCATTGAGGGATATTTGGTATTAAATTTAGCAAGGATCGGTAAAAAAATTCATTTTTTTTTTTAATTTAAAATTTTCAAACTTTACGAAAGAAACGTACGAGAGTGAGCACACATACATATACATGACATTTGTAAAAATATTATTTTATGTAAAAAAGTATGCAAATTGAAAACTTGCACATTGCTTTCTCATCCTATTTCGCTCATTAGATTTTCTCTATAAGGAAGCTAAAATTAAAAGGCAAGGAAACTTAATGAGCAAAATAGATTAAATGTGTAAGTTTACAATTTGCACACTTTTTCTTGGTTATGATTGTAACAATTTCTATATTTAATATTTTCAGTAATTATGAAAGTGAAGGACTTTCTTATTAATTTGGCTAAAACTTCTCAATTTTGTGTATTTTGGCGCATAAAACATGTATCTATAAATTAAAATTGTAGCTCTAAATTAGAAAAAAAATTATTAAATACTAAAATTAACAGTTACATGTTACATGATTAGAATATCTACCATATCAACATCATGTAAATGCAATATTCAATATACCAACTATTCTCTGCTTTAACCAAAACCATAAATTTTTTTTGATAAATATGTAGTTTTGTAAAAACACACTAAATATGCTGTAGTATATTGAATTAAATGGTTAAAAAATATTGAAATAAAGTTTATGCTTTTTTAAAGCAGAGATAACTGATATATTAAAAAGTACTTAATCATTTTTTTTATAGTTTTAACTAAATTGGTAAGGAAACCCCTCCTTCATAATTGCCACACTTTCTTCTTTTTCATTTAATTTCTATTTCTCATTCCTATTCCTAATATTTTTCCTATGGTGCAAAGCCTTAAAATAGAGAAAACTAAAAATTTCAGGTTAGAAAATATGTATATATATGCACAAAATAATACAGTAGTAGTCAACGATAGTAGATGACCACAATTTTTTGGATTAACAAAAATCCGACCAGAGGAAAAAAACTTACGTGATGAGAGCCTCCCATTCGAAGAAGTTCTCCTCGTTAATCGGGCCGGCGATGATGCCCTCCGGTGGATTCAAGGTTAGCTCTGCAAGTTCGTCGCAATAACGCGGACATTATTGCTCGGCGGGAAAAAATGTGTCGCAATGGCGGGAAAGCCTCCATTACGTACGGTGTCATTAACAATGCGAACTAAATGTTTACTGCGGTGTGACTAAAAGAAGACTAAAAAGCTGATCCTCACGTTTGTACTCAGCCATCAGTCGTCTGAGAGCCGAACCCGCCATCGTTCTTAACGACGACGCGTAGCTGATCCGCCTCGACTTTGTAGAAACGTCAAATCAACGAAGGGCTTCGAAGGGCCCCTCTCTCTTTCTCTTTCTCTCCGTCGAGGCCCCTCGCGAAACTCGAGGTTTGTTCTTTGTAGCTGCACTAGAACTGGTGAGTTCAATATAGAATTTTATACCACAAACGTATAAAGGTGCCTTTTCACGAGCCGCTAAAACCTATTGTTTGAGCGACAAAATGATCACGGTACTTATTACGGTTCTTTGGGTGAGTTTGCTCACGAGGTGAAAATCACAAAAGTGAGAGATTCACTAGGTTGTCTACGCTTCTATTGGTCAAAATCTAGTGAATCTCTCACTTTGTGATTTTCATCTCGTGAGCAAACTCACCCAAATAACCGTAATAGGTACCCACGTAACAACTTTTGTCGCTGAATTAAACAGCGATCATTTTTGTACATGAAAAGAATAGACAGCGCGACATAATTGAAAGTTAAGCGTTTAAGCAGTAAATGCTTTGTAGTTGAACTGATTCAAACTACAAAATTGTTGATGCTGGATTATGCAGCGACGGATTAACACTAGAGGCAAACATAGGCATTTGCCTAGGTCGGCAAATTGGAGGGGGCGGCAAATTTTCGAAGACAAAAAATGAAAAAAGAAATAAAAATAAAAAAGTAAAAAAAAGTAAAAAAAAATAAAGAAAGTAAAAAAAGAGTGTAAAATCCTATCTGCAAACCTCCTCGTGGTGCACTCTGGGGTCGTGAAAATATTTAAAAATATATTACGTTTTCACCATCTAATGTAGGGGTAACAGAAAATTGTTGATATTTTGTACTAAATCTTTTATTTTTTTTTTTTTGCTTTTAGGGGCGGCAAAATGTACGCTGCCTAGGGACAGCAAAATGTTTAATCCGTCGCTGGGATTATGAGCGACAAATCTGTCGCTTCAATCACTTGTTTTAGCGGCACATGAAATTGCACCTTAAAGCGGAGTTTACAATGGCAGCAGGAGTACAGAGTACAAGAGTAAGCAGTAAGCAGTACGAATTAGGATTGACTCATGCTGTTACTCCCGACAAAATGAGCGAATCCCATTTCGTACTGCTTATTGCTTCTTGTACCACAGATTAATAGACAGATCGCCAAAGGCCTGTCTAAAGAGAAGGCCGTCATTTTTGCCGCTTACCGACACACTTTGCCTCTGGTTCAAGTTCAGACTAATAAAATCCTTTAATTTTACCAGAAAAATTTGCCTCTAGTGCGAGTTCAGGCTAAAATCTTTTTATTTTACACGTATACTCAAAGGATTTTAGCCTGAACTCGCACTAGAGGCAAATTTTTCTGGGAAAATTAAAGGATTTTATTAGCCTGGACTCGAACCAGGGACAAAGTGTGTCGGTAAGGGGCAAAAATGACGGTCTCCTCTTTAGACAGGCTTTTGGCGATCTGTTTATTAATCTGTGCTTGTACTCTATACTCCTGCTGTCATTGTAAACCCTGCTTTAAGGTACAATGGAGTGTCGTAGGCTGTAGTCGTAAGAAATCGACAAACCACAGTCGATTATTTCAAAAATAATCAATTGTGATAGCTCAATTTCTTAAGCTAAAAAAGTAAAACTTTTCTCTCGACCGTACTGGCAAATATTATTTATTAAATCACAACGTTTCGACCCTGCTTTAAATCCTTATCAAGTGATTTGTGAAAATAAAAATAAAATTATAATTTTATTTTTATTTTCACAAATCACTTGATAAGGACTTAAAGAAGGGTCGAAACGTTGTGATTTAATAAATAATATTTGCCAGTACGGTCGAGAGAAGAGTTTTACTTTTTTAAATTGTGTCTGGCGATTCTCAAATATCTACGTTTTTATTTTCTTAAGCTAAGTCTACATTGGTCGTAGAATCGTAAATTGTAAGAAAAATTGATCTAATCACAGTCGATTATTCTCCTCACATTCAACTATGATTAGATCAATTTTCTTACTATCTACGATTCTACGACCAATGTAGACCCGGCTTTACGACTACCACCTACGATACTCTATTGTAGAACGGCCTTAATAGGTACCTGGGTTCTGGGGGTCGATTGTGTAATTTTTTCTAAAGTGAAAATGTGAAAAGTGAAAAATTTCTTCCAATCACACATCGATTTCATTTTAAAATCAATGCGTGATTGGTGGAAATTTTTCACTTTTCACGTTTTCACTTTAGAAAAAGTTACACAATCGACCCCCTGGGGACCTATTACGGTTCTTTGAGTGAGTTTGCTCACGAAGTGAAAATCCTTAGAACATATAGTATGTTCTAAGTGAAAATCACAAAAGTGAGAGATTCACTAGATTGTCTACGCTCCTATTGGTCGAAATCTAGTGAATCTCTCACTTTTGTGATTTTTACTTCGTGAGCAAACTCAGGGTGCGATTACATGGACGCGCGGAAACGCGGAAACGCGGAAGAAAAAGTAACTAAACTTTACTAGAGTCCCGCATTTCCGCGCGTTCCGTTCCGTCTGTTTTGATTGCCTTATATTACATGGAGCACATTTTGAGCGGAAAAGCGGAACGGTATAGTGACAAATAGACATTTGTATTAATTTTTTAAATTTATATTTACTTAATTCATTGTAATTCCTTTTAATATGTTCATCTTTTCAACTTATCTATTGAATACAAGCATTTTAATCAATAAATATAGTTAAATATTAATATTTTATAATTCCCCGTTCCGCTTTTCCGCTCAAAATGTGCTCCATGTAATATAAGGCCAGAGAGAAAGATGAGAGCGGCCAAGCCGGCGTTTTGGCTGTTACCGTTTTTACGGGACTGCTTGAAGCGCCCCTCGCACCCGTTTTTAATATCGGAACTAACTGCACACCCATTTTCTGGCAGGGTCGATAAAGTTTGTATTTGGTGCGAGTCCGTGCTACGCCCATAATTTTCGTGTTAACACAGTATCACGTATTCATTCTGTATATGTGCGATCTTTTCTCTTTATTTATATATATATATATATATATATATATATGTATTTATATAATTTGTATAAAAACTAAAATATAATTATTAAAATATATATATATATATGTATATGTGTAATGAAATATATAAATCTTATTTTAATTAAAATAAAAAGAACGATTAATTGTTCGACCACCTGGATTTTGGAATGTAATTTTTAATATATATTATATTATATTTAATATTTATCGCCGCTTCTATTAATATGAAGTGCAATGTCAACGTGCAATAATGTACAATTATTTAAAGTTTCTATGCCTAATGTATCATGCCGGTATAAAAGAAAACGTCAAGTAGCATGCGTAGCCGAGCAACTAAGATGACGAGCTGAAATCGTGGACATTTCAAGTTCAAACCCCTGCCTTTTTCAGATTTTTTTTTCACTTTTTTCAAATAAGTTATTATGTGTATAAATGTGTAATAATCAATATATCATTATTTGATAATTTTTTTTGTAATGGAACAAAATAAATTATTTTTTAATTCTGCAAGGAATTTAATTATTAATGCAAACGCCCACACACATAATTTAGATATTCAATTTTTTTTAGTTCAAATGTTTCTTGCAATCTGTATACGACAATCAGTCCACTCGCTGTGCCACAGATTGCATCGCATAATACGCTCAGAGTTATAATACGATAGAGATCGCTTTACGCTGTTTTTCCTTGAAATAAATAAATTTTACGTGTTGTGTACGCGTGTTTAGTATATTTGTTTCTTTCATATTAATTTTAACTATAATTAGTTTTTTAATTAAGATTATTTTAGTGTTAGTTGTTTATTTGTTAGTGTCCTGTTTTCTTTAATTTCGCATTTTTTTATTTTCTTTTTTTTTTGGTGTTGGTGCTAATTATTATTTTTATTTTACAATGTCGAGTAAACACCGGTTTTACGATAAATGTGTGTATTTAAATTGCACAAATATTAGGACAAAAGATGGAAAACGTTTATTTCGATTTCCATTACAAACGGGTGCGAGACATGATTTATGGTTACGCAATAGTGGTGAGTTTATAAAATTGATTTACTTATTTATATCAATATATAATATATATTGACATGATATATGAAACAAATATATATATATATTCTTTGTTTTTTTCAATAAAATATGTCAGATATTATGTATGTTTACGTATGGATTACGTTGAAGTGTTTCTTTGCCGCGTTTTTCTGATCTCGCCGAACGGTTCGCGAATCCTGTGCGCATAAAAAACGATGCGCGTGTGTGTGTGCGTGCGATTGTGATGATCAGTTTCAGTTCGTCTTCAACGCTTGACGAGAGAAGAGGTCCCGAACTGCTGTAAGTTTATAAAAACATATTTTTGTATAACACATTAGAACGATTTTATATTATTTTTTTTGTCTAGAAAACGTTATATTAATAACCGTTATGAAAACGATCTCGACGACGGCGACGATGCCGGTGACGACCGTCGTCGAGATCGTTTTTATAACGGTTATTAATATAACGTTTTCTAGACAAAAAAAATAATATAAAATCGTTCTAATGTGTTATACAAAAATATGTTTTTATAAACTTACAGCAGTTCGGGACCTCTTCTCTCGTCAAGCGTTGAAGACGAACTGAAACTGATCATCACAATCGCACGCACACACACACGCGCATCGTTTTTTATTCGCACAGGATTCGCGAACCGTTCGGCGAGATCAAGAGACACGGTAGTGTCTCGCGACCAGTTAAGGGCGTAGCGGAGACACCGTGTATCTTAACGCGAGTCGGACATTTGAGTCTTTATAATATTTCGAATCCTCAATAATGGCTGAAGCAATCGAGTTTATACTAGACTTAATCGATAGATTGAGTTCGAATTATATAATAAAAGTGTCTTTATTTCTGCTCTACGTGATTTGTAAGCAGAGATATATAAATGCAAAGTCGAAATATGAAAAATTTCTATTAAGAAACGTCCCCGTCATCATTATCATCATTATCATCATTATCATCATCATTATCATCATCGACCACGCATACATAGTAGTATCGTGCTACACGTATTCACACGTATACAACACATGCGCACACATATATCACACGTACACAACACATGCAAGATGCATGTAGTGGTAATTTTGTCCATCTCGCACGTTTTACAACAGATGGCGATAGTGGCGCTCCGCCATATCGGCAGCGTGCGGGGTTATGTTGGCTAACTCTCTCTCTCTCTCTCTTTCTCTCTCTCTCTCTCTCTCTCTTTCTCACACACACACGCACACACACACACACTCTCTCATTCTCACTCACTCACTCACTGTTCGTCTTGTGTACTTATTTAGTACATTCATGATCGGCAGCGTGCGGGGTTATGTTGGCTAACTCTCTCTCTCTCTCTCTCTCTCTCTCTCTCTCTTTCTTTCTCACACACACACGCACACACACACACACTCTCTCATTCTCACTCACTCACTCACTGTTCGTCTTGTGTACTTATTTAGTACATTCATGATTAAACATCTATATGCATTAATGTGAAATTTATTTACAATTAGTTTACTTGAAATATTCAATCTCTAAAGTGTTTATCTTATAAGATAGACAAAAAAATCTGAGTAAATAATAAGAAAAAAAAACAAGGATTATTATTGTCATAATTTTTTATCAATTAAGTACTCTCAACTATCCAATAATTAAATAAATACGTACAAATGTGCGCGCGTGTACACACATACACATATTGATATTAAAGAGATTGAAGGAGAGGAAGGAGAAGATAAAAATTTAAATATTCACATATATTTTCAAATATTATATATGAATTTATAGTTTACATATCTAATTAATAATGAATTTCTAATTATATTAAACATATCAAAATAAAGACATACATGTATTTATCAAATGAATAAAATTATTGAATACAGACTTAAAAAATTTATTAAACATAGACTTAAAAAATTAATTAATTAAACATATTCTAAATTTAGAAAAAATAAACTTTATTTATATATGCAACAGCTTTTTAAACTAAATTTTTAAATTCTATTTTATATTAGACAATTATCTCAATCAACATCTACGTCCACATTAGCTGTACTGCAGACTACCTCTACAGCCACATTATCTGCTCCGCGGATATAGCGTTATGCCAATACGATACATTACATGTACTTACTTACTTGTCTTTACTGTACCAACTCTTGTTCTTTCCACGTAATCATGTTTTTACAGTTATCGTTTGCTGTATATCTTCCAGCAAACTTTATTTCGTGTGAAGTGTATTTAATTAATTAAATCTCTGCGAAAGATTGAGAAGATGAAGGGATAATTCAAACTATGAAGACATGGTTACATGGAAAAGACAAGAGTTGATACAATAATAAAGACATACATGTATTTGTATCCTGCTGGCATAAGGTTATAGAAGTTGATTGAGATTGAAAAATAATAATAAAAATAATAAAAAAAATAAAGACACATGTATTTGTATCGTGCTGGCATAAAGTTATAAAAGTTGATTGAGATTGAAAAATAATAATAAAAATAATTAAAAAAAGGAAATATTCAATCATCATTTAAAAGCATATTTGAAATCTGTAGAATAAACAGTTTTTGCAAAAAATGTGGAGCATTTGAGCTCTAGTAAGTCTAAAAATAAATGTAAACATCAATTAATAATAACTGATGTTATATATATATTATATATATAAACCAATTTGTTGCAATATTCACTATAAAAGGTTGTAAGGGTAAGATGGCTAAAAGTGAATAATTTAAAAGATAGTTAACATAATTTTACATAAACTGAAATATTTCATAAAATAAAATATTTGTAATATTTCGAAGTTTATGTAAGATTATGTAAAAATTATACCTTTATAACTTTTTATTTGCGATGTAAATATTGCGAGGAATCGATTTATATAAGAAAAATTAAGGTAATTCTATTTTAAAAATATAAGTGACTTTTAAATAACATTGAAAATCGCCGTTTAGGAAAATGTTTGTGTCAACTTTTTCTTTTTCGAAATCCTGCAACTTTTGTCTAAATTTAATAGAAAATGTATAAAGAATGCTCGACATTAGTACACACACACACACATACACACACATAAGGGTACATTTATATAAATAGGGTGCTTCAGGAGGAATGATCAGGATTCTAGGATATGATTGTACACATCATTTTAAGCAAAGAAGTTTAGATAAACATGTTTAATAATTGTTCTATTCCGGTCATAAAAATATACAAAAATGAATGATATAATCTCTAAAAACTCACCTTTAAAAAAAGGTAAAAGAAGGCGACCAGTTAAGGGCACGCCATTAACAAAAATTATCCATTGCAAACCCATGTAGAATCCTATCCTATTGCAAACCCATGTAGAATCCTATGAAAAATTAATCATTGCAAACCCATGTAGAATCCTAGGCAAAATTAACCATTGCAAACCCATGTAGAATCGTACCCATTGCAAACCTATGTAGAATCCTATGAAAAATTAACCATTGCAAACTCATGTAGAATCCTATGAAAAATTAACCATTGCAAACCCATGTAGAATTGTATTAAAAATTATCCATTGCAAACTTATGTAGAATCCTACATTACAAACCCATGTACAATAGAATTGTATGAAAAATTATCGATTATAAACCCATGTACAATCGTAACAAAAGTAATGAAATAAAAAAAAAATTGCGCCAAGTGAAAGTAGAAACTTGTACCAGTGGAAAATTAAAGTTGCAGACATATATAGAGTCGTATAATGAATCAGTAAAAATTTAAATTTGCAAATGTAGAATCGTACCATAAAAAAACTTATCTTTTAAAAAAAAAGATAAACAAGATGCCAAGTCCATGCGCCATGTGAAAAAGAAATAAAAAAATTTTAGTTAAAAAAACTGGGCGCGCTGCTAAGTTTCAAAATTACAATGCACCTTAAAGTAACATTAATTAATTTAAACACAAAACATATTTTAACTGTAATGAGTTTAAAAGTAACAATTTAATTTTAATATTGTTAGAATATTATTTAGCAGCGCTCCCAGTTTTTTTAACTAAAATTTTTTTATTTCTTTTTCACATGGCGCATGGACTTGGCATCTTGTTTATCTTTTTTTTAAAAGATAAGTTTTTTTATGGTACGGTTCTACATTTGCAAATTTAAATTTTTACTGATTTATTATACGACTCTATATATGTCTGCAACTTTAATTTTCCACTGGTACAAGTTTCTACTTTCACTTGGCGCAATTTTTTTTTTATTTCATTACTTTTGTTACGATTGTACATGGGTTTATAATCGATAATTTTTCATACAATTCTATTGTACATGGGTTTGCAATGTAGGATTCTACATAAGTTTGCAATGGATAATTTTTAATACAATTCTACATGGGTTTGCAATGGTTAATTTTTCATAGGATTCTACATGAGTTTGCAATGGTTAATTTTTCATAGGATTCTACATAGGTTTGCAATGGGTACGATTCTACATGGGTTTGCAATGGTTAATTTTGCCTAGGATTCTACATGGGTTTGCAATGATTAATTTTTCATAGGATTCTACATGGGTTTGCAATAGGATAGAATTCTACATGGGTTTGCAATGGATAATTTTTGTTAATGGCGTGCCCTTAACTGGTCGCCTTTTTTTACCTTTTTTTAAAGGTGAGTTTTTAGAGATTATCAGAAAAACGCGGCAAAGAAACACTTCAACGTAATCCATACGTAAACATACATAATATCTGACATATTTTATTAAAAAAAACAAAGAATATATATATATATTTGTTTCATATATCATATCAATATATATTATATATTGATATAAATAAGTAAATCAATTTTATAAACTCACCACTATTGCGTAACCATAAATCATGTCTCGCACCCGTTTGTAATGGAAATCGAAATAAACGTTTTCCATCTTTTGTCCTAATATTTGTGCAATTTAAATACACACATTTATCGTAAAACCGGTGTTTACTCGACATTGTAAAATAAAAATAATAATTAGCACCAACACCAAAAAAAAAAGAAAATTAAAAAATGCGAAATTAAAGAAAACAGGACACTAACAAATAAACAACTAACACTAAAATAATCTTAATTAAAAAACTAATTATAGTTAAAATTAATATGAAAGAAACAAATATACTAAACACGCGTACACAACACGTAAAATTTATTTATTTCAAGGAAAAACAGCGTAAAGCGATCTCTATCGTATTATAACTCTGAGCGTATTATGCGATGCAATCTGTGGCACAGCGAGTGGACTGATTGTCGTATACAGATTGCAAGAAACATTTGAACTAAAAAAAATTGAATATCTAAATTATGTGTGTGGGCGTTTTCATTAATAATTAAATTCCTTGCAGAATTAAAAAATAATTTATTTTGTTCCATTACAAAAAAAATTATCAAATAATGATATATTGATTATTACACATTTATACACATAATAACTTATTTGAAAAAAGTGAAAAAAAAATCTGAAAAAGGCAGGGGTTTGAACTTGAAATGTCCACGATTTCAGCTCGTCATCTTAGTTGCTCGGCTACGCATGCTACTTGACGTTCTTTTATACCGGCATGATACATTAGGCATGGAAACTTTAAATAATTGTACATTATTGCACGTTGACATTGCACTTCATATTAATAGAAGCGGCGATAAATATTAAATATAATATAATATATATTAAAAATTACATTCCAAAATCCAGGTGGTCGAACAATTAATCGTTCTTTTTATTTTAATTAAAATAAGATTTATATATTTCATTACACATATACATATATATATATATTTTAATAATTATATTTTAGTTTTTATACAAATTATATAAATACATATATATATATATATATATATAAATAAAGAGAAAAGATCGCACATATACAGAATGAATACGTGATACTGTGTTAACACGAAAATTATGGGCGTAGCACGGACTCGCACCAAATACAAACTTTATCGACCCTGCCAGAAAATGGGTGTGCAGTTAGTTCCGATATTAAAAACGGGTGCGAGGGGCGCTTCAAGCAGTCCCGTAAAAACGGTAACAGCCAAAACGCCGGCCTGGCCGCTCTCATCTTTCTCTCTGATAAGGCAATCAAAACATACGGAACGGAACGCGCGGAAATGCGGGACTCTAGTAAAGTTTAGTTACTTTCTCTTCCGCGTTTCCGCGCGTCCATGTAATCGCACCCTCACTCAAAGAACCGTAATAGCTACTCTGAAATATATATGTTGTGTGTGTGTGTGTGTGGGTATGTGGTGTGTGTGGGTGTGTGGGTGTGTGTATGTGTGTATGTGTGTGGGGTGTGTGTGTGTGTGGTGTGTGTGTGTGTGTGGGGAGGGGGGTTGTGCGCGCGCGTGAGTGTATGTACATATATGCGCATATACACACGTTACGTAGTATTATAAAACAGTATGACATATGCATTAATTTATATTATTTGACAAGTTTTAGCTTCGTCGATTAATTTTGGAAGAGAAAAAAACTACGTAAATTGCGAATATATATACATATATATAAGGAAATCTTTTGCATAACAATTTTGGACATGTATTTTTATGCATATAACCTGTAAGAGAGAGGAAATCGAAGAGATGTATCGGAAAAGCGGAGAGAGAAAGGGATATTAGCACCACTCTTGTGTTAAGGTGGGCCGTATTCGGGATGGTCTTGCAGAAAGTTGGCTGCAATTTTGTCAAAGGTTTTCGACATGTACGCATTAGAACAAGCGAGTCTCGTGGCAACAGGAGCTTCCAACGATCATATACGGCTTTACCACGGCTTACGCCACAAGAGGTACCTTAATAAGTCGAATTAACATTTTTTTTAATTATATAAATCTCCAACTAGCAAATTAACGTCATAAATGTCAAAATGACGTCATTTGACATTTAATAACATTTTGACGCCTAATAACGTCATTCAACGTCAGAATGATGTATGTTTGTTGTATTTGGGTCTTATAATGATAATTAAATATAATAAAAGATAATTGAAATAAAATGTCAAAGCTAAGCTGTTCTCGTTTTTTCACAAAGGGTACACTTTTAGTTGCATCTTTAAAAGTAATGGCTTAAATTTATGATAAAACTTGTATATACATTACATATGTATATATAACTTTAATTGTTACAGGTTACAAATGTTTTGCAAGCCAACGAATATACCAAAGAATTTTCTAGTTTGGGTTCCATAAAATATTATGATTCTAATCAATTAGCATCCAATAATCCCATAGAAGATACACGAGCCGAGGCTCAATGTTTATTAACTAAAGGTACAGGTGTGAACAAAACTGTATAGTTAATTCTTATTTGCGAAAAAAAATTGTTTCGCTAAAAAGTATTCAAATATTATCTATATACATAGATAATTCAAATATATGCATAATTTTAGCGCCAGGTGTTATAACATTTGCAGATTCTTCAGGGTGACTTTACGTTTATTATTGAATGCATTGCGATTAGTTATTGTTTCCAATCTCTTATTTATAGGTATATTATTGGGAGTTTTCGATGGTCATGGCGGTGGTGCCTGTGCACAAGTGGTATCAAAAAGACTCTTTCGTTATATATCAGCGTGTTTATTACCACCAAAATTACTGCAACAATACTTGAATTCTATTGATTCCGACAAAAAATTAGAATTGCTCGAGACCTTCAATGATAAAGTAGAATTTGTAGCCGAGATTAGAGATCTTTATCAGGCGAGCTTTTTAAATTTCGTAAAGGACTTGGTGAAATCGGATAGCAGGAAGGAATTTCAAATGGAGAGGGCTTTGGAGGATGCATTTCTTAGACTAGATAATGACTTATCGAACGAGGCTTTGTTACAACTGAATAGAAAGGATGCAAGAACTCTTGCTGTTGCAATGTCAGGTACAGTGGCTGTTGTAGCACACATTGATGGCCCTCATCTCCATGTTGCTGGCGTAGGCGATAGCAAAGCCGTATTAGGAGTGCTATCAGGTTTGCTGCTTCTTTTTAATCTCTATTCATTTAATATTAACACATTTTCAGTGGGATACTCTTATATTATAAAATAATTATTTCACTTTTTTCTAAAATTGCAAGTTGATACAATCCCAGATAGCAAACTGACATCATTTTGACGTTTAATGACATCAGTCTGCTACCTGGAATACAATACACAATAAACTAATGGAATACAATAAACTAACTAAATCTATAACTGGTTTCTATCACAGTTCTCTATCATTAAAATAACAGAAAAAAATTAAAAATGAAAACTTTAAAATATTATTTTTATAACTACATTTATTGTTTGACATAGAAGAAAATTTACTTCTTACAAATTTAAATAGAGATAATATTAAATTATATGTATATATGAGGAATATTAAAATTAAAAAAGAGAAATTTTTAATATTTATGTATTTTAAAAAAAATTTAATATCTTTACATATACAAGTAAAATTTAATCTTTTTTATATGATATTTTAATAAGAAATTTTTATTTCTTCACTTGAGATACTTTAAAAAGCAACAATTTATTTTAATTTTTTTTAGTTAATCAGAACAAGTGTTTCTTATAGATTTTCGACTACAAAAAAAACAATGTTGCTATTCAAATTGTTCCATCACATTAGGTTTTAAAGTTATCTTGAATTTTAAGATGAGAAGTTATAGTGATTTAAAGGAAAAAAAATATATAATATAATAAAATATATAATACATTTTTTCATTAATTAAAAATTTTTTATGTTAAAATGTCAAAATTTTATATATATATATATATATATATATATATATAATGTGACTTATTAAAACAAAAATTAAAAGAAAATATTTTCTTATATGGAATTTAATTGATTCTGAAAAAATTGTTCCAATTTTAGAATTGTATTTTTTTCAAATATTTTTAATAAAATTACTATATTTTATTAAAGAAAAGAACGGTACCTAATAACTTTGAAACCGACCATTCGTTTTCATTAATCTCACCAAATATGAAATATATGCCTGCTATTCTATTCATTATATTCTTGACATACACATTTTTATTATTTGCGAGATAATTTTATATTCTTTACTAATGAGAAATTAATGTGTAAACATTTATCTACTTTTATTATTTTAATGACAGTTATAATGATTTATTATATATTATTTCTATAAGTCACCAATTTCTCATCTTAAGGCTCCTCGCTGATGTTAGATTGTGACGTCAGAAGCGAGAAAGCCGAAAATTCTTAGATACTATTTTGAAATAAAAAGATATTTCGAAGAAACAGCACTTCAGATGCATACTTTTAAAATATCTCGAAAATTACCTTTTTCCCTTTATCATCAATCAACAGCTGTATATAAAATGACTGTAATGTTAGTCAAAATGATTGACTATCAAGGGAAAAGAATAATTTTCGAGGTATTTTAAAAGAGTATGCTAAAATCATTTGAAAGTAAATAATAGTTGTCTCAAAGGTTGCCAGTAAAAATAAATAAATAAATAACTGAATAAGTCGAAAGTGTTTCATCAAAATATCTTTTCATTTAAAAATGACATTTAAGAATTTTTAACAAGTTCCAGGTAGCAAATTGACGTCATAATAACATCATTTGACGTCGAATAATATCATTTTAACATTTTTGGTGTCAGTTTGCTACTTGAGGTGCTTTCTCGCCTCTGACGTCACAATCTAACATGGCCATGGCGATGATCCAGAAGCCTTAAAATTTAAAATATCTTTGAAATCTGACGTGTGGAGCAATTTAGAACTTGTTTTCTGTAGCCGATAATCTACAAGCACCACCTACTTTTGATTAGAATTACTTGACAAAAAGTCTTTTCGTCGGCTTGTGTTAAATAAATTTATCGTAGAAAACTGTAAAAATAAAATCAATATGTATAAATAAAATTTGCCTGTTTAGAAACCGACGGATGGTCGGCTAAGATAATGACGGTGGAGCATAACGCCGATAATCGCGCGGAAGTGGAGAGAGTCCTGTCGGAGCATCCATCGAACGAGAAGTCGACCGTGATCAAAATGGAGAGACTGCTCGGCCAATTGGCGCCGCTCCGTTCCCTGGGCGACTTCCGTTACAAGTGGAACAAGGATGTAATGAAGAAAATCGTGCCGTTCTTTGGCAAGGCAGCGATCCCGCCAAACTATCACACCCCGCCGTACCTGACTGCCAGTCCGGACGTCAAGTATCACAGACTTACGCCCAGAGACAAGTTCCTCATAATAGGCAGCGACGGACTGTGGGAACTGATCTCGCCGTTGCAGGCCGTACGTCTGGTGGGAGAGCACATGAGCGGCAAGGTCACCCTCAGCCCACTGAGATTGCCGAGGAAAAATATGAGATTGTCGGATATAAACGAGATGTTACTACAACGTAAGGAGGGCCTGAAGAAGAAGCCCCTGGACAGTAACGCGGCGACGCATTTGCTGAGAAACGCTCTGGGCGGTACGGAATATGGGACGGATCACGTGAAACTGTCGCAATTGTTGACCCTGCCGAGCGAGGTGGTACGAATATTTCGCGACGACATCACAATCACAATCGTTTATATGGACTCGGAATTTCTGAGGCACTGTCCTCCCTGAAAGTATCAATATATAGAATTTTTTTAAGACAGGAAATGCGTTACCGCATCGTCCTGACCGGCTCTTGAGGGAGTTAGCCAGGGTGTGGGGGACTCTCGGTCTTAACCCGAAGGCCAAGACCGCATACCGCCCTAAAACTTCTATAGCCCCTGGCCGTTAACGGGATTGTCTCTAGAAACCAGGAACCGCTCGTGCATAACTTCTGATGAATATATATAATTGCCAAATTCCCCATTTTTTAAAATTATATTAATTAGTATACAGAGTTTGTTATTTATTCTTAGTTAACAATAAAAACAATTTACATGAAAACACCAGTTTGAATATTGGCGATATACATATGTATATATGTAACACTCTCTCGGTGTATTACATGATACTCATTATGCTCTATTTATTTGTGTTCTTCAATGTTAGCGATTTCCTTAAATTATATCTAACCACGCCACATTCAATTCTCGCAAGCGATATTATTAAAATTGGAATAATACAAGAGCAGTTAAAAATCATAATCAAAGGTGTGATAAAGAAATAACTAAAATCTATATATAAACCTATATAAATGTTTTTTTTTTTACACGATTATGTTGTTAGGTTGTATATATCAGAGTGATTATATAGTAAAGCATTAAACGCAAGGTTTGTCATATACCTCATCATTTTTCTATTTTGCATTTTTGTGATAAAAAATAATCTATCTCTTCCATTTTATATAAAGTCTAAGACTTTTCATCTGAAAATATATATATATATGATTTATTTCTTAATTTATGTACTATTTTCGCCAAGTAAATAAACGAACGAGTTTTATAAGTTTATACAATGCCAGATTGTATTCGTTTCGCGCTTGAAAAGAGGACTAAGAAGATAGAAAAAAAAGAAACTCGTTTTCAAGTAATTATTTATATAGACGTTTAAATCAAATGTTATTGTAAGAGGAATAAGGCGAGCGTGTACACTAAGGACATTTTAATTGAGTTATAAATCAATTTATACTTATAATTACGCGAAAGCCCAAAGACATCTCAACCTTCTTGACCAAAATCTTCTTTGAATTTTTCTAGCTTTGCCAAATCTTCTTCATTCACGGTAGGACGGGTCGTTGCTAGCGATTTTAACATGTCTTTCTAAAATGACAATATCACGTTATCATATTAAAATATTTCCTTTGTAAGTGTATAGGATACAGGGTTAAAACTTAAAATATGAATTTAAGACTTTTCAAAATAAGTAAAAGGAGTTTTGACGAATTATAATAAAATGAAAAATAAAATTTGTAGTAAATAAAATAATTTACATTAATTTATTTGTTTACTATAACCTGATGATAATTTCATAACCTTATATTTTATATTCAAAATGTGTAGATGCTATTTCTTGAACAAAGTATTTAAATATCTTTGGGAGAACTAATTTTAATTTGAAGTCTTAAGTTTCAACGTTTAACTTTTATAATTTTTTAATAAACAAAAATTGAAAAAAAATGTAAACAAAAATATATATGAACCATCTTGTAGTAGAAATAGAGGAAGATAAATAAACAAAAATTTTTTAAATATTAAATTGTTCCTCCTTGAAGTGAGCTGAAATGTTCACGAACCGTTAAAATAAAACAAAAAGTCTACGCAATTCAAACCCGAGAAACAATTTTAATATTCACACCGCGAAAGGCTGTAATATCAATTTTTTTTACCAAACTTACCATAGTAACTGGTGGCTCGAACAACTTGTCGCCTTCCACTTCCATCCAATTCATTTCTATGGCGGCTGGATCACCAGGGGAGCACGGAGTAAGTAAATCATTGACAATAATGGAAGGATCCTTGGGCGACGGTCCTGTGACGCGTTTGAAATGCGTAGCCGTTTGCACTTGCCGGATAGGTTGCATCAGAGCGTCTCGTACAATGATGCTTATATCGGCTCCGGAGTAACCGTCCGTGGATGCTGCTAATTTCTTGTAATCGTCTTCCGTTAAACAATGCGATGTGTTACCCAAGTGGAGCTTGAACATAGCAGCACGTGCTTGTTTTTCAGGCAGCGGAATATAAATCCTCTTTTCGAATCTTCGCCTGATCGCGGAATCCAAAACCCAAGGTATATTGGTGGCTCCCAGGACAAGTATATTTTCATTATGGTTTCCTACACCTTTTTTTAAGGATAGAAAAAATTTATCAGATTTACGTTTATTTACTTCGACTAATAAAATATTAATTATTAATATTAATAGCTTTTTCATCAATTTATAATGATTAAA
The DNA here is from genome assembly GCF_048542155.1 of Nylanderia fulva. Classification (NCBI taxonomy): domain Eukaryota; kingdom Metazoa; phylum Arthropoda; class Insecta; order Hymenoptera; family Formicidae; genus Nylanderia; species Nylanderia fulva. Next base: position 140,428 of record NW_028190077.1, on the reverse strand, counting down.
TATTTAATTTTTTATTAATATTAATATTTAAAAAATACTAATAAAAAATTAAATATTTAAAAAAATATTCATCCTTTGAACATACCTTGCATCTGAACTAGAAATTCTGTTTTTATCCTCCTTGCAGATTCGGACTCGTTGTCCGAACGCGACGAGCACAGCGAATCTATCTCGTCAATGAATATAATACTACGTTCCTTTTGTCGTGCTAGTTCGAACAAATTTTTTACAAGCTTCTCCGACTCTCCTAGCCATTTACTCACTAAATCTGACGACGATGCGGAGAAGAAGGTAGCTTGATTGGCTTCCGTTGCCACGGCCTTTGCCAAATATGATTTACCGGTACCCGGTGGCTGATGGAAAATGCAATTAAAAATTAAATATATCTATCTGAATGCAATTAAGTCGTATATCAAATCAATTTCATCAAATATACGTACTCCAAATAATAGAATACCTTTCCAAGGTATGCGTTTGCCAGTAAAAAGATGAGGAAAGTGCATCGGCAGGATAACAGCCTCTTTCAGAGCCTCTATGGCTCCGTCAAGGCCGATAACGTCGCTCCATTTAACATTTGTGTTCTCGTTTATTATGACGCCTTCCAACTTGCTCTGCAATTTTTTCTTCTCCGGATCGCTATCAGTGTCGCTATCACCGCTCTCGCTCTTCTTATCTTCGTTCTTCGCGTTCTTATCTTCCCCAGCTTTAATTGGCTTTTTCTTACTCTTCTTCAAGTAAGCTTTCAATTTTTCCGCCCTCTCTAAATACTGCATACACTTTGTTCTTATACTCTCCTTCACTTTATCTCCATGCGTCTCGTCTGAAATTCAAAATATTTCATAAAAACGTCAAATGTCATGTAAAATATTATACAATTATAAAGTAAAATATAATTATAATAAAAAAAATATATATATGTATATAGTTGTTAAAAATATCAGTTGTGCAACTTACTAAAATTACTTCATTATTTAATAATAATGATTGTAACTTTATTATCCTACAATCATTGTTATTAAATGATAAAATAATTTTAACTTTCCAATTAATAAGCCTAAAATTAATATAGTTTAAAAAAAATATTCGTGAAAAATTGTTAAAAACATCAGTTACCGCAACTTACTAAAATTATTTCATTAAATAATAACAATGATTGTAGGGTAACTGTGCAAACCTATAATTATTATTAAATGATAAAATAATTTTAACTTTCCAATTAGTAAGCCTAAAATTCAATTAATACAGTTAAAAAATATTTGTGAAAAATTGTTAAAAACATCAATTGCACAACTTACTAAAATTACTTCATTATTTAATAATGATATAATTGTAAGGTAACTCTGCAACCCCTACAATTATTGTTATTAAATGATAAAATAATTTAAATTTTCTAATTAATAAGCCTAAAATTAATTCTCATTATTACATTTGATTGAGTGTAAAAAGTATTCAACGCCATGCTCATATAATCTGAGAGCTTCCTCATAGTTCTTATTACGATCCTCCTCTGTAGCCTTTGTCACCAGGTCTATGGCTTTCTATAAAAATCATACAACGGGTAAGAATGTTATATCAGTGGTATATATTTATATATATGGATTCATTTACCTGCAATATTGCTGAAGCCATTATTCGCACTTTTGCTCAGCAAAAAAGTTAAATATACACAGTACAGACTTATTCCATACCTGTTGATCTCTGAAACGATTAAATAATACTCGGAATCAAACATTACTTATCGATGATATCACAGCTGACAAATACGTCATTTTTTGAAAACATCATCCCGAAGAATATATTGACATTATTTGACAATTAATGAAATTTTGGTTTTTTCTTCAATTCTTCTTTTTTGGTTATGCAATAAAACTCGATAAAATCATATCGAGTCGTTTTTTTTTGTTTTTTCGACGAAATACAGGAATATAAACGTTGCAGGATTCTCGCAAAATTTTGTACAAACCTAATCTTAATGCATGCGTTTTATAGAGAATACAATTTGATTCTTCCTAGATTAACGTTATTATCATAAAATTCAGGATATACTTCCACACATTCATTACCATTTTGACCTCTACTTTGAATGCCACTGCACAAATATTTGCTTTTTAGAGATCAATGCGTCCTATTACTCGCTTTTTATTATTCTTCTTCGATTAATGATGGCACCACAAGGGCCGACCCGCACGGCCACGTCTTTAAAGACCTGATGACGTATATTCGTAAGGCCTCTTGCACAATGCCAGACAACAAACAAGAATAAGAAATAGAAAATGTTAACCAATCGGAAAAGGAAATAGATATTATTCTCTGTTCCTATTGGTGAATATTTTCTATTTTTTTATTTTTATTGCCTGTTGCTTAGCATTGTGGAAGAGGCTGAAGGTCTGATTCACAATGAGCGATTTAAGCCGAAACTTGAAATTGATCAATCAATTCATTTCAAAAATTAAAGAGATTGTTAAGGGTCGGCAGGCGACATGGTGGAGACGCCTATCGGCCGGCCGGGAATTAGAGATTCTTATATTCCAGATATTAGCGAAACTACTGAATGAATCTTATTAAATTTATGATATTCTTAATCAGTAAGCTCAAATGCAGTCCGCCAAAGAGTTATTTATTGAAAAAAAGATGAAAATAAAATTTATAATATAACTTGGGGGAATGCGCAGCTAGTAACGGGTAAGGTTGGGTTAGCCAGGAGTCCGTATTTTATTTATTATAAATTTTTCAGAGCAAAAAATGCAAAATCCGACTCTTTGGCGGACTACTTTATTATATCAAGAATATATTAAAAAAAAAAAAAACCAAAGTTATGTCACTTATTTTATGAAATATCTGGACGATAAGATTCTCACTAGATTCATAAGGAGCAGGGGAAATTTCCGTGGTAACATACTAGATTTGTTCACGTCGCATGCCCCAACATGCTCCTTCTTACTCCAATGCGCTCGTATTGGTGCGCTCCTCGAATTGGACCAATACGAGCTCATTGAAGTAAAAAAGAGCAAGTTAGGGCATGCGACGCGAACAAACCTATACTGACAGCTAACAGCTTGACAAGGAGAGACTATCATTCTGTCCTTGTCTCTCTTACATCGCATATGTAGTAACATCCATGTAGACACAAACACTAATGCGTTGAACGAATGCGATTATTGGGAGATATCAGCAAAAACCGGTTTTCGTATTATCATTGTTTCTCTGTATATGTATATTATATGTAAAAGAACAATAAGAATAGCAATAATTCTTGCCTAACATTATCTTCCAATTATCGTTTCGTGTACGCAATATATATTTCACATTATGCATCTGTAACAAATAATCGAATGATTTATTTAAATATTTGCATATAATCTATATAAATCTATATAATAAATAAAATGTGTAATAAATTATCGAATGATTTATTTAAATGCATATAATCTATGTAAATAAAATATGTACAAATAAAATAATATTTATGCAAATATTATTTTATTTGTGTACATATTTTATTTATATACCCAAACAACACCAAGTCCAAAATTGGCGCGTAAGATATCTTTATAAGATGTCTTTTTGATATCATATCATAAGATAGCTGTCTTAAAGATTTCTTAATGCTATCTTATGCGTCAATTTTAGACTTGGTGCTGTCTGGGTAGATAATATGCAAATTAATATGTTTATATATATGCACATACATAGATATGACAATATAGCGTTATCGTGATTTTTTTCGATTATTAAAGTTATATTGTATAATCTCTCTCTTATCTCTTTCTCTCTGCTACATAAATACTATTATAACGTAAAAGAACTTACGAGTAACGTATGATGGCTCAATGCAATAATATTCAATCACGTAAAAAACTTGAGTTCAAATATATCAATATCAATTTTTTTACAATATATTAGAATATAGAAAAAATTATAGAAGTATAAGGCGATAAACTTGAAAATTTTTAAATATTGAAAATATTTTAATCATTTTTACAATTACATACACTATATATATATATATATATATATATATATATAAATGCAAAATAAGTCCGTAAATAAATTTATCAAGTAATAAATCCGTTGCATGCTTGCAGCTACATATGCACACACAAATAGCTGGTATGTTGATTTTTATTAAAAATTTATTTTCTGTATTATTTTGCATTTATATAGTGTGTATGTGGGTGTGTGTGTGTGTGTGTGTGTGTGTGTGTGTGCGCGCGCGCGCGTGTAGTAAAAATATTTTCAATATATTTATAAAATTTTTATTGCCGAAATATATTTTTTTATCATTTCTCTGTATTCCAATATATTATTAAAAAATTGATATTGATATATTTGAACTCTAATAATTTACTGGGTGATACATACTGAACATCCTTTGCATTGATCAATATTACTCGACATAAGTTCTTTTATATTATAAGTATTTATGGAGCAAATTATACAATAACATCAATAATAGAAAGAAATCAAGAATAACCAACGCATATTCGTCAATCTATGATTGCTATACAAGCTAATAATAATTATATTCGTTCTCTTATTCTTGTCTCTCGAAAAATTATAAGCAATAAATATCAAATCTAACAAGTACCCGTGTCTAACATTGTAGACTAATTTACTTTCAATTATGCTACTGTTATTATTTATCATTAGACAATTATAAAACATATATATATATATATATATATATATATATAGCACTACAAATTATATATGTATATGTTTTATAATTTATTTTATATTTTATTATTTGACAAGTTAAATCTCTCCGAATCATAATTTGCGCTTACATCTTAAAGACGAAATGCTGTAACTCTCTGATATTCCAATCTGTATTTTTGAAAAGGACCACATCCCGTTATGGTCGAAAATGTTAAAATAAATATATATACAACTTTAATTTGAGGCCAGTGTAGTCAGACCAAATCTATAACCTCTGTTTTATAATTGTCTAATGATAAATAATAACAGTAGCATATATAATTGAGAGTAAATTAGTATATTTTATATATATATATTTATATATAAATAATATATCCACATATGTGCATAAGCATATATAAAATTTACAAAAATGGGTGCTTATTAGTCTTGCTGCGTTACTGCTTTCTGCTACGGAAGGCCAGAAAGCATTTTTAGGCGGCATCTCGCGTATACCGGCACGGTAGAGGAAACAAGGAAAACACGTGATTATCGGTCCTTGTCTCTCTTACGTGCGTCCGCGTGAGCGATGCAGTGGTGTATGTACGTGTACAGACATACACCACTACATAAAACCCGAGAATTGGTTTCTCGGCGTTGGCAACACTGAGACCGGAGTTTCGCGTTGTCACCGCACGAGGTCTCCAATATCAATTCGGAGTTTGCCTGGGTGTACTGCCGACCCTTAAGGGTTGCGATTACATGGACGCGCGGAAACGCGGAAACGCGGAAGAGAAAAGTAACTAAACTTTACTAGAGTCCCGCATTTCCGCGCGTTCCGTTCCGTCTGTTTTTGATTGCCTTATATTACATTGGAGCACATTTTGAGCGGAAAGCGGAACGGTATAGTGACAAATAGACATTTGTATTAATTTTTTTAAATTTATATTTACTTAATTCATTGTAATTCCTTTTAATATGTTCATCTTTTTCAACTTATCTATTGAATACAAGCATTTTAATCAATACATATAGTTAAATATTAATATTTTATAATTCCCCGTTCCCGCTTTTTCCGCTCAAAATGTGCTCCATGTAATATAAGGCAATCAAAACAGACGGAACGGAACGCGCGAAAATGCGGGACTCTAGTAAAGTTTAGTTACTTTCTCTCCCGCGTTTCCGGCGTTTCCGCGTTTCCGCGCGTCCATGTAATCGCACCCTAAGGGTCGACAGGTCGGTCGGCCAAACTCCGAATTGATGTTGGAGACCTCGCGCGGTGACAACGCGAAACTCCGATTTCAATGTTGCCAACGCCGAGAAACCAATTCTCGGGTTTTTATGTAGTGGTGCATGTCTGTACACGTAACATACACCATTGCATTGCTCACGCGGACGCACCGTAGAGAGACAAGGACCGTAATCAGCGTGTTCTCCTTGTTCCTCTACCGTGCCGGTATACGCGAGATGCCGCCTGAAAATGCTTTCTGGCCTTCCGTAGCAGAAGGCCGTAGCGTAGCAAGGCTAATAAGTACCTACTTTTATAAATTTTATATATCCTTATGCACATATGTGCGTATATATATATATATATTATATAAGGGATATATTGATTATTCTTGCTTTCTTTTTGATTATGATGCTATTGTATAATTTGCTCTAATAACTTATAACGTGAAAAAACCCGTACCGTTAAAGTAATTAAATCTCCCAAAGGGGATGTTCTTAATCATCCAGTAAATTAGGTTCAAATATATAAAATTTCACTTTTTTTATAATACAATATATAAAAATATATATATATAAAATCTCTCTTCTCTTGGTTAGTGCTCCCTCTTTTTCGCGTTCCCCCCCTTTTTTTTTTGTTTTTTCCCTCCTTTCTTGCCCCTCTTTCCGTCCTTTTCCCCCCTCCCTCCGCTGTGTCCTGTGTCCCCTTGTTTTTGAAATTTTTACGGAAGTATTTTGCATTTATATATTTATAGTGTGGGTGTAGTTGTAAATGATTAAAATTTTCAATATCAAATTTTTTAAATTATCCCCCTATATAAAAAATATATTTCTATGATTTTCTATATTTTAATATATTATAAAAAATTTCTATTGGTATATTTGAACTCAATTTTTTTACGTGATTAAATATTCTTGCATTGAGCCATCCCACACGGACAAAACCCCCTAATGGATGTCCACTAGACATCCATCAAGGAAATTCAAAACCTCTATTAGACGTCCACGAAACCTCCTATAGACGTCTACTAGACATCCACAGTTCCGCAATTCATATATCCATTCGACATCCATTAGACGTATCATGGATATTGTTATGGACGTAATATGAAGTATACCATGGAGCAATTTGGACGTAATATGGAGCAATCATAGATATTTCATGGAGCTTTGATAGATAATAAATAGACGTTAATTGGAAGACATATAGATGTAGATTTTTGATTTTGTTTTGGTTTATTTCGCTTGTAAATTAATGTAGACAATTTTTTATTAACAGAAAATATTTTTTATTGATGAAATAAATAGTTTATGAAATACAAGTAAAACTAATATACAATATATTATTATAAAAATTAATATAAGTATTTTTATGGAATAAAATTAATATAAGTATTTATAATGTACATATAAATTTTTCTGCGACTATCTAACTCCAAGAACGACAAAAGAAAGATAAACGCATTTACAAATTTATGAAGACTTTCTCGCTCCATTTTCGTTCTCAATACAAAAACTTCTCAAATTTACATATATATATATATATTTTTTTTCCGAGTAACGCGAGGACATACAGGGTTTGTCCGGAAAGTAATGCGTCGCATTTTTTTAAAAAAGAATTTATTGATCGCATAGGTAAAACAACTTAAAATTGTTCGAAGTATGGACCCTTCTGCGTCAATACATTTTTGCCAACGCGATTTCCATGCGTCATAAAGATTTCTGGAACTCCTTGACTGGGATGCTGTTCAGGGAGGGCCGTCGAAGTAGCTTGTACGTGTCAACCGACTCGAGCTGTTTGTCCTTGAGCTCCCTTTTCAGCCGAGGAAATAAAAAAAAGTCCGCCGGGGCCAAACTTTCTTGAGCATTTCAAAAATTTCCAGCGGCGTCTTGTCCAGCTTCACGCAAAACTTTATCGCATAGCGTTGCTCTATCGTTCTCTCCATCACAAGTTCGACGCGACCACTAAGCAGAGGTTCACAGAATAAGCCGTCCTAACCCTCCAAGCGCATGGAAACAATTGAGCGACCTACCGTTGGAAAGCTAAGGTACCCCCCTTCCTCCCCAACCGGTCCCCATCGCTCTGCGATGTATAGTCGCGTCACAAAAAAATGCGACGCATTACTTTCCGGACAAACCCTGTATATCTTATAATTAGACAAATTAGGTCGATAAAATAATATATAGATACAACTATTTGTATAGTAATGCTAATTGTAATAATGACAAACATGGAACGCTTATTCTCTTATGAAAAATTTTCGTATGCGAAGATGACGCTGAACGAAAATTTGTGTGGTGTGTTGTGGTGTGTGTGTGTGTGTGTGTGTGTGTGGTGTGCGTGCTGTGCGGTGTGTGTGGGCCTGTGCGTGTGCGTGCGTGTGTGCTGTGTGTGTCTGTGTGTGTTGTGTGTGTGTGTGTGTTGTGTGGGTGTGTGTGTGATGTGGTATATACTTTTAAATTTAAAATATATACCAATCTGAAGAATCGCGTAGCGTCTTTCGCATAGGAAAATTTTTCGATTTTAACAATGAGGTCCTGGAACAATTCTAACAGGGAGAGGCTTCGTCCGCGCATATCACTGGCTTCATCGGTCTGTCATCGGTCCAGTCTCTGCGATCTCGCTACATTGCTGAAATATAAAAGTATGTGTGATATACACGTATAATATAAAACATCAGATGGGTGATAAAAAAAGTGCAAACGCAATATTAAAAGTAGATAAAAATTATTGCAAGGAAAGGGGCACTGGAATTATATTTTTTTTCGTCACACAATTTCCAATATGACGAAGAGAGAATATAATTACATTGCCCCTCTTTTGCTAATGTTGACGCGTTGACTTGTATGAAAGCGCGCAATTTATGACTACGTTTATACGATCCGATTTACGCCGCAATTCTAACATCGATATTATTATTAATACAAAACGTATAAGGGTGACGTGTAAACGTAAGGGTGCTTCCATTTAGGCGACACAAGTCGACACAAGTATCATTCTATCTTTGTTGTTCACTGTTTGTTGAAAAAAGACAGAAGATTCTTGTGTGACTTGTGTTGCTAATAGGAAAAGCACTCGTAGTCATTCGCTCGTAAAAAGCGAATCGTTCGCGCCAGTGAATGTCAGAAAGAATTAGCCTTCCGAGCAACACGCTCTCCCCCCCCCACCGCCCTTATGGTTGCGTGTTGCTCAAGCCGCTTTAAAGGCTTTGTTTACACAACCCGATCACTTAATCGCTACCAAATCCTATACGTTCTTAGTTCATATCGTCCTATAAGTCAGATAAGAGTCGTAGTCGCGATCGCCAGTTGAGTCGGTCTTTTGTAGTCTTCGACAAGGCTCTAACAGTGTATGTGGCGTATGTACAATATGTGACGTAATTAACGGTCTTGTGGAAGGATCAAATGTAGTGTTAATAGACAGTGAGCCGTCAAAGAATGAGTATACATCTAAAATACATATAAACTTATAACAGTATAATGTGTACATTAATATTCTAATTTTTTCGATATATAAGTCATGCTAAATTGCAATTACGTTGCAGTGACTTGTTAAGTGAGAATATAATAATTAATAGAGCTTTCGGCAAGACACAGTGAACACAATGTTTCACTAGTGTAAGTGAGACCAACTGATACGTTCCTCATCTCACCCTAGTGGACACTGGTGTCGCCTGTGTTAAGCTGCTGGACAAGTTCCCAAAAATGTTACGTTTAACCGTTAAGCCTGAGACAACAATTCGAGGCAATAAGCGTATAGGAATAACATAGCAACCAATTTCATCTATAAGAAACACATTCCATTGTAAACTGGTTTCTTAATAGTTTGAAATTTGTGCTTGTGCGATTTCTATCGCTATTGCCTCGCCTGGTGTCTCGGCTTTACTTTATTCTTTACTGCGGAATTCTAAGTAGCAATATTAGAGAACTGGTGTTTTCATTGACATATTAATATTTTCATTTCTCTATTTCACTGCAGTCCTCCAAGAAATTAGACAAAGCATTACCTTCGCGTCTATTCATCCGCTTCTCCTCATTTTCAGGCCGCCTTGGAATGTCGGAACCACTCCATAACTCGTCGTTTTATTTTTTCCTCTGGTCGGAAATCCGGGATAGTGTGACGTATGGATCCTGTAACCATTTTCGTTGTTTTAAACTTTCTTATGTTATATTCATTGAAGCTAGAGAGTGCATAACTTATATTTGAATAATTTTTGCTTTTTTAGTTTTATAAATGCAAAAAGAGTAAAAGTACACAAAATTTTAAATTCACATAACAAAATTGATTCATCGAAACTGTTTAAATTTTGATTAAAATAATAAACAATTACGAATATCTACGTGGTTGTCCAATGGAAAATGTGCTGAAAATAAACAGCTGTCAGTTTCAAAATGGCACATAGAGAGGAAGCAGTAAAAGTGAAAATATTTTCTAAGAGAGGCATTTTTCTTTATACATATAGTAAGACAAATATCGGAAAATATACGTATTATTTAATAAACGATTTATAAAAGATGGGTTTCAAGATAATAACGGAATTGATCAGAGCGTGAGAATTAAAGCAATGATGGCATCTTCAAAAGAGACGTAAGTTACTAAAATTCTTAATAGTTTTCCCTCCGCAGAGATATGATTTTTGTTTCAATGATGTGTTAATGATGCCTTTAAATCTGTCATTAAAAAAAACTTTATTATAAATGATAGACTGTCTTTACCTAGTGAAAAGAAAACTGCTGAATCTCCTCTATTTAAAGATTTTTTAATTTTTTTCGCTCCTACGTGTATGTAAAAATAACAGCTATATATATAGGTAAATATAGGCCCGTATTCAGAACTGCACGTTTTCAGAACGGTCACTTTTTAACGCACCTAGAAACAAAAAATTAAAAAATTTTTTTACCGAGACATTTTGCATTTATTTACATTTAACAAAGATAATTGTGGCAAATAATTTTATATCTAACGAACAAACGTTTATTTCAAAATGCTAATTAATATAATATAATAACCGTTTATTCAGTAATTTATCAAGGGCGGCATTGTCCTATAATTGTCCAGTTCGTCGTGACCTCTCAACAACTCCCGCTCAACGGACTTGGCTCGCTCGCACGGAAAGAGAAGATATACGGACAATATAGTACAATGCGCCCTTGATAAATTACTGAAATTAACTGTTATATATATATATTTAATTAGCATTTTGAAATAAACGTTTGTTCGTAGTAATAAAATTATTTCCACAATTATCTTTGTTTAAATGTAAATAAATGCAAAATGTCCTCTGTAAAATAATTTTTTAATTTTTTTGTTTCTTATGTGCGTTAAAAATTGACCGTTCTGAAACGTGCAGTTCTGAATACGGGCCTATATGTATACCTATATATATAGCTGTTATTTTTAAATACACGTAGGGAGCAGAAAAAATTAAAATATCTTTAAATAGAGGAGATTCAGCAGTTTTATTTTCACATAGAGTAAAGACATTCTTATCATTTATAATAAAGTTTTTTTTTAATGACATATTTAAAGTGCATCATTAAAACATCATTGAAACAAAATCATATCTCTTGCGGAAACTATAAATAATTTTACGTAACTTTACGTCTCTTTTGAGATGCCATTCATTGCTTTTAATTCTCACAGCTCTGATCAATTTCCTTTATTATCTTGAACCATCTTTTATAAATCGTTTATTAAATAATAAGTATATTTCCGATATTTGTCTTTACTCTATGTATAAATAAAAATGCCTCTCTTAGAAAATATTTTACTTTTACTGCTTCCTCTCTATGTGCATTTGAAAATGACAGCTGTTTATTTTCAGCAATTTTCCATTCGACACCACGTAGATATTCGTAATTGTTTATTATTTTAATCAAATTTAAAAAGTTTTCGATGAATCAATTTATGTGAATAAAATTTTGTGTACTTTTAATCTTTTTGCATTATAAAACTAAAAAAGCAAAATTATTCAAATATAATTTATGCACTCTCTATCTCAATGAATATAAAATAAGAAAGTTAAAACAAAGAAAATGTTTACAGGATCCATACTTCACAATATCCCGGATTCCGACCAGAGAAAAATACAACGACGAGTTATGGAGTGGTTCCGACATTCCAAGGCGAGGCATGAAAATGAGGAGAAGCGGATGAATAGACGCGAAGGTAATGCTTTGTCTAATTTCTTGGAGGACTGCAGTGAATAGAGAAATGAAAAGTTATTAATAATGTCAATGAAAACACAGTTCTCTAATATTGTACTTTAGAATTCCAGTAAAGATAAAGTAAAGCCTGAGACACAATGCGAGGCAATAGCGATAGAAATAGCACAGCACAAATTTCAACCTATAAGAAACCACGTACCAATGGAATGTGGTTTCTTATAGATTGAAATTTGTGCTATGTTATTCCTATCGCTATTGCCTCGCATTGTGTCTCAGGCTTAACGGTAACGTAACATTTTTGGGAACTTTCCAGCAGGTAACACAGGCGACACCAGTGTCCATTAGTGTGAGAGAGAACGTATCAGTGTGTCTCACTTACACTAGTGAACATTGTGTTACACTGTGTCTTGCCGGAAAGCTCCTATTAATATTATAATTTCTCACTTAACAAGATAACTGCAACGTAATTGCAATGTAGCATGCCTTATATATGAAAAATTATAATATTAATGTTACACATTATACTGTTACTTAATGTTTATATGTATTTTAGATGTATACTCATCTTTGACGCTCACTGTATATTAACACTACATTTGATCCTTCCACAAGACCGTAAATTACGTCACATATTGTACATACGCCACATACCACTGTTAAGCTCCTGTCGCAAGACTACAAAGACCGACTCAACTGTCGATCGCGACTACCGACTCTTATCTGACTTATAGGACTTATCTGACCTATAGAACGTATAGGATTTGGTACGCGTATTAAGTGCTCGGTGTAAACAAAGCCTTTAAAAGCGAGCTTTGAGCAACACGCAACCATAAGGGCGGGGGGGGGGGGAGATGCGTGTTGCTCGAAGCTTAATTCTTTCTGACATCACTGGCGCGAACGCTTCGCTTTTACGAGCGAGATGACTACGAGTGCTTTCTATTTAGCAACACAAGTCGACACAAGCATCATTCTGTCTTTTTTCAACAACAGTGAACAACAAAGATAGAATGATACTTGTGTCGACTTGTGTCGCTAAATGGAAAGCACCCTACGTTTACACGTCACCCTTAAACGTTTGTATTAATAATAATATCGATGTTATAATTGCGGCGTAAATCGGATCGTATAAACGTAGTCATAAATTGCGCGCTTTCATACAAGTCAAAGCGTCAACATTAGCAAGAAGAGGGGCAATGTAATTATATTCTCTCTTCGTCTATATTGGAAATTGTGTGACGAAAAAAAAATATAATTCCAGTGCCCCTTTCCTGCAATAATTTTTATCTACTTTTAATATTGCGTTTGCACTTTTTTTATCACCCATCTGATGTTTTATATTATACGTGTATATCACACATACTTTTATATTTCAGCAATGTAGCGAGATCGCAGAGACTGAACCGATGAAGACCGATGAAGCCAGTGATATGCGCGGACGAAGCCTCTCCCTGTTAGAATTGTTCCAGGACCTCAATTGTTAAAATCGAAAAATTTTCCTATGCGAAAGACGCTACGCGATTCTTCAGATTGGTATATATTTTTAAATTTAAAAGTATATACCAATCACACACACACACACACACACACACACACACACACACACACACACACACAGACACACACAGCACACACGCACGCACACGCACAGCACACACACACGCACAGCACGCACACACACACACACACACACACACACACACACACAACACACACACACAATTTTCGTTCAGCGTCATCTTCGCATACGAAAATTTTTCATAAGAGAATAAGCGTTCATGTTTGTCATTATTACAATTAGCATTACTATACAAATATTTGTATCTATATATTATTTTATCGACCTAATTTGTCTAATTATAAGATATACAGGGTTTGTCCGGAAAGTAATGCGTCGCATTTTTTTGTGACGCGACTATACATCGCAGAGCGATGGGACCGGTTGGGGAGGAAGGGGGGTACCCTTAGCTTTCCAACGGTAGGTCGCTCAATTGTTTCCATGCGCTTGGAGGGTTAGGACGGCTTATTCTGTGAACCTCTGCTTAGTGGTCGCGTCGAACTTGTGATGGAGAGAACGATAGAGCAACGCTATGCGATAAAGTTTTGCGTGAAGCTGGACAAGACGCCGCTGGAAATTTTTGAAATGCTCAAGAAAGTTTGGCCCCGGCGGACTTTTTTTTATTTCCTCGGCTGAAAAGGGAGCTCAAAGGACAACAGCTCGAGTCGGTTGACAACGTACAAGCTACTTCGACGGCCTCCCTGAACAGCATCCCAGTCAAGGAGTTCCAGAAATCTTATGACGCATGGAAATCGCGTTGGCAAAAATGTATTGACGCAGAAGGGTCATACTTCGAACAATTTTAAGTTGTTTTACCTATGCGATCAATAAATTCTTTTTTAAAAAAATGCGACGCATTACTTTCCGGACAAACCCTGTATGTCCTCGCGTTACTCGGAAAAAAAATATATATATATATATGTAAATTTGAGAAGTTTTTGTATTGAGAACGAAAATGGAGCGAGAAAAGTCTTCATAAATTTGTAAATGCGTTTATCTTTCTTTTTGTCGTTCTTGGAGTTAGATAAGTCGCAGAAAAATTTATATGTACATTATAAATACTTATATTAATTTTATTCCATAAAAAATACTTATATTAATTTTATAATAATATATTGTATATTAGTTTTACTTGTATTCATAAACATATTTATTTCATCAATAAAAATATTTTCTGTTAATAAAAAAATTGTCTACATTAATTTACAGCGAAATAAACCAAAACAAAATCAAAAATCTACATCTATATGTCTTCCAATTAACGTCTATTTATTATCTATCAAAGCTCCATGAAATATCTATGATTGCTCCATATTACGTCCAAATTGCTCCATGGTATACTTCATATTACGTCCATACAATATCCATGAATACGTCTAATGGATGTCGAATGGATATATGAATTGCGGAACTGTGGATGTCTAGTAGACGTCTATAGGAGGTTTCGTGGACGTCTAATAGAGGTTTTGAATTTCCTTGATGGATGTCTAGTGGACATCCATTAGAGGTTTTTGTTCCGTGTGGGATGGCTCAATGCAAGAATATTTAATCACGTAAAAAACTTGAGTTCAAATATATCAATATCAATTTTTTTATAATATATTAAAATATAGAAAATCATAGAAATATATTTTTTATATAGGCGATAAACTTAAAAATTTGATATTGAAAATATTTTAATCATTTTACAACTACACACACTATAAATATATAAATGCAAAATACTTCCGTAAATAAATTTCAATAAATCAATTGCACACATGCACACAGCTGGTATGTAGATTTTTATTAAATTTATTTTCTGAATTATTTTACATTTATATATATGTAGTAAAAATATTTTCAATATATTAAAAAATTTTTAAATCGCCGAAATATATTTTATCATTTTTCTATATTCCAATATATATATATATATATATATATATATATATATTGTATTATAAAAAAATTGATATTGATATATTTGAACTCTAATTTACTGGATGATATACTGAACATCCTTGCATTGATTATATATTACTCAACGGTACGTTCTTTCACGTTATAAGTTATTAGAGCAAATTATACAATAGCATCAATAATCAAAAAGAAATCAAGAATAATCAATATATCCCTTATATAATATATATATATATATACGCACATATGTGCATAAGGATATATAAAATTTATAAAAAGTAGGTACTTATTAGCCTTGCTACGCTACTGCCTTCTGCTACGGAAGGCCAGAAAGCATTTTCAGGCGGCATCTCGCGTATACCGGCACGGTAGAGGAACAAGGAGAACACGTGATTATCGGTCCTTGTCTCTCTACGGTGCGTCCGCGTGAGCAATGCAATGGTGTATGTACGTGTACAGACATGCACCACTACATAAAACCCGAGAATTGGTTTCTCGGCGTTGGCAACATTGAAATCGGAGTTTCGCGTTGTCACCGCGCGAGGTCTCCAACATCAATTCGGAGTTTGGCCGACCGACCTGTCGACCCTTAGGGTGCGATTACATGGACGCGCGGAAACGCGGAAACGCGGAAACGCGGGAGAGAAAGTAACTAAACTTTACTAGAGTCCCGCATTTTCGCGCGTTCCGTTCCGTCTGTTTTGATTGCCTTATATTACATGGAGCACATTTTGAGCGGAAAAGCGGAACGGGGAATTATAAAATATTAATATTTAACTATATTTATTGATTAAAATGCTTGTATTCAATAGATAAGTTGAAAAGATGAACATATTAAAAGGAATTACAATGAATTAAGTAAATATAAATTTAAAAAATTAATACAAATGTCTATTTGTCACTATACCGTTCCGCTTTTCTGCTCAAAATGTGCTCCATGTAATATAAGGCAATCAAAACAGACGGAACGGAACGCGCGGAAATGCGGGACTCTAGTAAAGTTTAGTTACTTTCTCTTCCGCGTTTCCGCGTTTCCGCGCGTCCATGTAATCGCACCCTTAAGGGTCGGCAGTACACCCAGGCAAACTCCGAATTGATATTGGAGACCTCGTGCGGTGACAACGCGAAACTCCGGTCTCAGTGTTGCCAACGCCGAGAAACCAATTCTCGGGTTTTATGTAGTGGTGTATGTCTGTACACGTACATACACCACTGCATCGCTCACGCGGACGCACGTAAGAGAGACAAGGACCGATAATCACGTGTTTTCCTTGTTCCTCTACCGTGCCGGTATACGCGAGATGCCGCCTAAAAATGCTTTCTGGCCTTCCGTAGCAGAAAGCAGTAACGCAGCAAGACTAATAAGCACCCATTTTTGTAAATTTTATATATGCTTATGCACATATGTGGATATATTATTTATATATAAATATATATATATATAAAATATACTAATTTACTCTCAATTATATATGCTACTGTTATTATTTATCATTAGACAATTATAAAACAGAGGTTATAGATTTGGTCTGACTACACTGGCCTCAAATTAAAGTTGTATATATATTTATTTTAACATTTCGACCATACGGGATGTGGTCCTTTTCAAAAATACAGATTGGAATATCAGAGAGTTACAGCATTTCGTCTTTAAGATGTAAGCGCAAATTATGATTCGGAGAGATTTAACTTGTCAAATAATAAAATATAAAATAAATTATAAAACATATACATATATAATTTGTAGTGCTATATATATATATATATATATATATATATGTTTTATAATTGTCTAATGATAAATAATAACAGTAGCATAATTGAAAGTAAATTAGTCTACAATGTTAGACACGGGTACTTGTTAGATTTGATAATTTATTGCTTATAATTTTTCGAGAGACAAGAATAAGAGAACGAATATAAATTATTATTAGCTTGTATAGCAATCATAGATTGACGAATATGCGTTGGTTATTCTTGATTTCTTTCTATTATTGATGTTATTGTATAATTTGCTCCATAAATACTTATAATATAAAAGAACTTATGTCGAGTAATATTGATCAATGCAAAGGATGTTCAGTATGTATCACCCAGTAAATTATTAGAGTTCAAATATATCAATATCAATTTTTTAATAATATATTGGAATACAGAGAAATGATAAAAAAATATATTTCAGCAATAAAAATTTTATAAATATATTGAAAATATTTTTACTAAACGCGCGCGCGCACACACACACACACACACACACACACACACACCCACATACACACTATATAAATGCAAAATAATACAGAAAATAAATTTTTAATAAAAATCAACATACCAGCTATTTGTGTGTGCATATGTAGCTGCGAGCATGCAACGGATTTATTACTTGATAAATTTATTTACGGACTTATTTTGCATTTATATATATATATATATATATATATATATATATATAGTGTATGTAATTGTAAAAATGATTAAAATATTTTCAATATTTAAAAATTTTCAAGTTTATCGCCTTATACTTCTATAATTTTTTCTATATTCTAATATATTGTAAAAAAATTGATATTGATATATTTGAACTCAAGTTTTTTACGTGATTGAATATTATTGCATTGAGCCATCATACGTTACTCGTAAGTTCTTTTACGTTATAATAGTATTTATGTAGCAGAGAGAAAGAGATAAGAGAGAGATTATACAATATAACTTTAATAATCGAAAAAATCACGATAACGCTATATTGTCATATCTATGTATGTGCATATATATAAACATATTAATTTGCATATTATCTACCCAGACAGCACCAAGTCTAAAATTGACGCATAAGATAGCATTAAGAAATCTTTAAGACAGCTATCTTATGATATGATATCAAAAAGACATCTTATAAAGATATCTTACGCGCCAATTTTGGACTTGGTGTTGTTTGGGTATATAAATAAAATATGTACACAAATAAAATAATATTTGCATAAATATTATTTTATTTGTACATATTTTATTTACATAGATTATATGCATTTAAATAAATCATTCGATAATTTATTACACATTTTATTTATTATATAGATTTATATAGATTATATGCAAATATTTAAATAAATCATTCGATTATTTGTTACAGATGCATAATGTGAAATATATATTGCGTACACGAAACGATAATTGGAAGATAATGTTAGGCAAGAATTATTGCTATTCTTATTGTTCTTTTACATATAATATACATATACAGAGAAACAATGATAATACGAAAACCGGTTTTTGCTGATATCTCCCAATAATCGCATTCGTTCAACGCATTAGTGTTTGTGTCTACATGGATGTTACTACATATGCGATGTAAGAGAGACAAGGACAGAATGATAGTCTCTCCTTGTCAAGCTGTTAGCTGTCAGTATAGGTTTGTTCGCGTCGCATGCCCTAACTTGCTCTTTTTTACTTCAATGAGCTCGTATTGGTCCAATTCGAGGAGCGCACCAATACGAGCGCATTGGAGTAAGAAGGAGCATGTTGGGGCATGCGACGTGAACAAATCTAGTATGTTACCACGGAAATTTCCCCTGCTCCTTATGAATCTAGTGAGAATCTTATCGTCCAGATATTTCATAAAATAAGTGACATAACTTTGGTTTTTTTTTTTTTAATATATTCTTGATATAATAAAGTAGTCCGCCAAAGAGTCGGATTTTGCATTTTTGCTCTGAAAAATTTATAATAAATAAAATACGGACTCCTGGCTAACCCAACCTTACCCGTTACTAGCTGCGCATTCCCCCAAGTTATATTATAAATTTTATTTTCATCTTTTTTTCAATAAATAACTCTTTGGCGGACTGCATTTGAGCTTACTGATTAAGAATATCATAAATTTAATAAGATTCATTCAGTAGTTTCGCTAATATCTGGAATATAAGAATCTCTAATTCCCGGCCGGCCGATAGGCGTCTCCACCATGTCGCCTGCCGACCCTTAACAATCTCTTTAATTTTTGAAATGAATTGATTGATCAATTTCAAGTTTCGGCTTAAATCGCTCATTGTGAATCAGACCTTCAGCCTCTTCCACAATGCTAAGCAACAGGCAATAAAAATAAAAAAATAGAAAATATTCACCAATAGGAACAGAGAATAATATCTATTTCCTTTTCCGATTGGTTAACATTTTCTATTTCTTATTCTTGTTTGTTGTCTGGCATTGTGCAAGAGGCCTTACGAATATACGTCATCAGGTCTTTAAAGACGTGGCCGTGCGGGTCGGCCCTTGTGGTGCCATCATTAATCGAAGAAGAATAATAAAAAGCGAGTAATAGGACGCATTGATCTCTAAAAAGCAAATATTTGTGCAGTGGCATTCAAAGTAGAGGTCAAAATGGTAATGAATGTGTGGAAGTATATCCTGAATTTTATGATAATAACGTTAATCTAGGAAGAATCAAATTGTATTCTCTATAAAACGCATGCATTAAGATTAGGTTTGTACAAAATTTTGCGAGAATCCTGCAACGTTTATATTCCTGTATTTCGTCGAAAAAACAAAAAAAAACGACTCGATATGATTTTATCGAGTTTTATTGCATAACCAAAAAAGAAGAATTGAAGAAAAAACCAAAATTTCATTAATTGTCAAATAATGTCAATATATTCTTCGGGATGATGTTTTCAAAAAATGACGTATTTGTCAGCTGTGATATCATCGATAAGTAATGTTTGATTCCGAGTATTATTTAATCGTTTCAGAGATCAACAGGTATGGAATAAGTCTGTACTGTGTATATTTAACTTTTTTGCTGAGCAAAAGTGCGAATAATGGCTTCAGCAATATTGCAGGTAAATGAATCCATATATATAAATATATACCACTGATATAACATTCTTACCCGTTGTATGATTTTTATAGAAAGCCATAGACCTGGTGACAAAGGCTACAGAGGAGGATCGTAATAAGAACTATGAGGAAGCTCTCAGATTATATGAGCATGGCGTTGAATACTTTTTACACTCAATCAAATGTAATAATGAGAATTAATTTTAGGCTTATTAATTAGAAAATTTAAATTATTTTATCATTTAATAACAATAATTGTAGGGGTTGCAGAGTTACCTTACAATTATATCATTATTAAATAATGAAGTAATTTTAGTAAGTTGTGCAATTGATGTTTTTAACAATTTTTCACAAATATTTTTTAACTGTATTAATTGAATTTTAGGCTTACTAATTGGAAAGTTAAAATTATTTTATCATTTAATAATAATTATAGGTTTGCACAGTTAGCCTACAATCATTGTTATTATTTAATGAAATAATTTTAGTAAGTTGCGGTAACTGATGTTTTTAACAATTTTTCACGAATATTTTTTTTAAACTATATTAATTTTAGGCTTATTAATTGGAAAGTTAAAATTATTTTATCATTTAATAACAATGATTGTAGGATAATAAAGTTACAATCATTATTATTAAATAATGAAGTAATTTTAGTAAGTTGCACAACTGATATTTTTAACAACTATATACATATATATATTTTTTTTTATTATAATTATATTTTACTTTATAATTGTATAATATTTTACATGACATTTGACGTTTTTATGAAATATTTTGAATTTCAGACGAGACGCATGGAGATAAAGTGAAGGAGAGTATAAGAACAAAGTGTATGCAGTATTTAGAGAGGGCGGAAAAATTGAAAGCTTACTTGAAGAAGAGTAAGAAAAAGCCAATTAAAGCTGGGGAAGATAAGAACGCGAAGAACGAAGATAAGAAGAGCGAGAGCGGTGATAGCGACACTGATAGCGATCCGGAGAAGAAAAAATTGCAGAGCAAGTTGGAAGGCGTCATAATAAACGAGAACACAAATGTTAAATGGAGCGACGTTATCGGCCTTGACGGAGCCATAGAGGCTCTGAAAGAGGCTGTTATCCTGCCGATGCACTTTCCTCATCTCTTTACCGGAAGACGCATACCTTGGAAAGGTATTCTATTATTTGGAGTACGTATATTTGATGAAATTGATTTGATATACGACTTAATTGCATTCAGATAGATATATTTAATTTTTAATTGCATTTTCCATCAGCCACCGGGTACCGATAAATCATATTTGGCAAAGGCCGTGGCAACGGAAGCCAATCAAGCTACCTTCTTCCCCGCATCGTCGTCAGATTTAGTGAGTAAATGGCTAGGAGAGTCGGAGAAGCTTGTAAAAAATTTGTTCGAACTAGCACGACAAAAGGAACGTAGTATTATATTCATTGACGAGATAGATTCGCTGTGCTCGTCGCGTTCGGACAACGAGTCCGAATCTGCAAGGAGGATAAAAACAGAATTTCTAGTTCAGATGCAAGGTATGTTCAAAGGATGAATATTTTTTTAAATATTTAATTTTTTATTAGTATTTTTTAAATATTAATATTAATAAAAAATTAAATATTTAATCATTATAAATTGATGAAAAAGCTATTAATATTAATAATTAATATTTTATTAGTCGAAGTAAATAAACGTAAATCTGATAAATTTTTTCTATCCTTAAAAAAAGGTGTAGGAAACCATAATGAAAATATACTTGTCCTGGGAGCCACCAATATACCTTGGGTTTTGGATTCCGCGATCAGGCGAAGATTCGAAAAGAGGATTTATATTCCGCTGCCTGAAAAACAAGCACGTGCTGCTATGTTCAAGCTCCACTTGGGTAACACATCGCATTGTTTAACGGAAGACGATTACAAGAAATTAGCAGCATCCACGGACGGTTACTCCGGAGCCGATATAAGCATCATTGTACGAGACGCTCTGATGCAACCTATCCGGCAAGTGCAAACGGCTACGCATTTCAAACGCGTCACAGGACCGTCGCCCAAGGATCCTTCCATTATTGTCAATGATTTACTTACTCCGTGCTCCCCTGGTGATCCAGCCGCCATAGAAATGAATTGGATGGAAGTGGAAGGCGACAAGTTGTTCGAGCCACCAGTTACTATGGTAAGTTTGGTAAAAAAAATTGATATTACAGCCTTTCGCGGTGTGAATATTAAAATTGTTTCTCGGGTTTGAATTGCGTAGACTTTTTGTTTTATTTTAACGGTTCGTGAACATTTCAGCTCACTTCAAGGAGGAACAATTTAATATTTAAAAAATTTTTGTTTATTTATCTTCCTCTATTTCTACTACAAGATGGTTCATATATATTTTTGTTTACATTTTTTTTCAATTTTTGTTTATTAAAAAATTATAAAAGTTAAACGTTGAAACTTAAGACTTCAAATTAAAATTAGTTCTCCCAAAGATATTTAAATACTTTGTTCAAGAAATAGCATCTACACATTTTGAATATAAAATATAAGGTTATGAAATTATCATCAGGTTATAGTAAACAAATAAATTAATGTAAATTATTTTATTTACTACAAATTTTATTTTTCATTTTATTATAATTCGTCAAAACTCCTTTTACTTATTTTGAAAAGTCTTAAATTCATATTTTAAGTTTTAACCCTGTATCCTATACACTTACAAAGGAAATATTTTAATATGATAACGTGATATTGTCATTTTAGAAAGACATGTTAAAATCGCTAGCAACGACCCGTCCTACCGTGAATGAAGAAGATTTGGCAAAGCTAGAAAAATTCAAAGAAGATTTTGGTCAAGAAGGTTGAGATGTCTTTGGGCTTTCGCGTAATTATAAGTATAAATTGATTTATAACTCAATTAAAATGTCCTTAGTGTACACGCTCGCCTTATTCCTCTTACAATAACATTTGATTTAAACGTCTATATAAATAATTACTTGAAAACGAGTTTCTTTTTTTTCTATCTTCTTAGTCCTCTTTTCAAGCGCGAAACGAATACAATCTGGCATTGTATAAACTTATAAAACTCGTTCGTTTATTTACTTGGCGAAAATAGTACATAAATTAAGAAATAAATCATATATATATATATTTTCAGATGAAAAGTCTTAGACTTTATATAAAATGGAAGAGATAGATTATTTTTTATCACAAAAATGCAAAATAGAAAAATGATGAGGTATATGACAAACCTTGCGTTTAATGCTTTACTATATAATCACTCTGATATATACAACCTAACAACATAATCGTGTAAAAAAAAAAACATTTATATAGGTTTATATATAGATTTTAGTTATTTCTTTATCACACCTTTGATTATGATTTTTAACTGCTCTTGTATTATTCCAATTTTAATAATATCGCTTGCGAGAATTGAATGTGGCGTGGTTAGATATAATTTAAGGAAATCGCTAACATTGAAGAACACAAATAAATAGAGCATAATGAGTATCATGTAATACACCGAGAGAGTGTTACATATATACATATGTATATCGCCAATATTCAAACTGGTGTTTTCATGTAAATTGTTTTTATTGTTAACTAAGAATAAATAACAAACTCTGTATACTAATTAATATAATTTTAAAAAATGGGGAATTTGGCAATTATATATATTCATCAGAAGTTATGCACGAGCGGTTCCTGGTTTCTAGAGACAATCCCGTTAACGGCCAGGGGCTATAGAAGTTTTAGGGCGGTATGCGGTCTTGGCCTTCGGGTTAAGACCGAGAGTCCCCCACACCCTGGCTAACTCCCTCAAGAGCCGGTCAGGACGATGCGGTAACGCATTTCCTGTCTTAAAAAAATTCTATATATTGATACTTTCAGGGAGGACAGTGCCTCAGAAATTCCGAGTCCATATAAACGATTGTGATTGTGATGTCGTCGCGAAATATTCGTACCACCTCGCTCGGCAGGGTCAACAATTGCGACAGTTTCACGTGATCCGTCCCATATTCCGTACCGCCCAGAGCGTTTCTCAGCAAATGCGTCGCCGCGTTACTGTCCAGGGGCTTCTTCTTCAGGCCCTCCTTACGTTGTAGTAACATCTCGTTTATATCCGACAATCTCATATTTTTCCTCGGCAATCTCAGTGGGCTGAGGGTGACCTTGCCGCTCATGTGCTCTCCCACCAGACGTACGGCCTGCAACGGCGAGATCAGTTCCCACAGTCCGTCGCTGCCTATTATGAGGAACTTGTCTCTGGGCGTAAGTCTGTGATACTTGACGTCCGGACTGGCAGTCAGGTACGGCGGGGTGTGATAGTTTGGCGGGATCGCTGCCTTGCCAAAGAACGGCACGATTTTCTTCATTACATCCTTGTTCCACTTGTAACGGAAGTCGCCCAGGGAACGGAGCGGCGCCAATTGGCCGAGCAGTCTCTCCATTTTGATCACGGTCGACTTCTCGTTCGATGGATGCTCCGACAGGACTCTCTCCACTTCCGCGCGATTATCGGCGTTATGCTCCACCGTCATTATCTTAGCCGACCATCCGTCGGTTTCTAAACAGGCAAATTTTATTTATACATATTGATTTTATTTTTACAGTTTTCTACGATAAATTTATTTAACACAAGCCGACGAAAAGACTTTTTGTCAAGTAATTCTAATCAAAAGTAGGTGGTGCTTGTAGATTATCGGCTACAGAAAACAAGTTCTAAATTGCTCCACACGTCAGATTTCAAAGATATTTTAAATTTTAAGGCTTCTGGATCATCGCCATGGCCATGTTAGATTGTGACGTCAGAGGCGAGAAAGCACCTCAAGTAGCAAACTGACACCAAAAATGTTAAAATGATATTATTCGACGTCAAATGATGTTATTATGACGTCAATTTGCTACCTGGAACTTGTTAAAAATTCTTAAATGTCATTTTTAAATGAAAAGATATTTTGATGAAACACTTTCGACTTATTCAGTTATTTATTTATTTATTTTTACTGGCAACCTTTGAGACAACTATTATTTACTTTCAAATGATTTTAGCATACTCTTTTAAAATACCTCGAAAATTATTCTTTTCCCTTGATAGTCAATCATTTTGACTAACATTACAGTCATTTTATATACAGCTGTTGATTGATGATAAAGGGAAAAAGGTAATTTTCGAGATATTTTAAAAGTATGCATCTGAAGTGCTGTTTCTTCGAAATATCTTTTTATTTCAAAATAGTATCTAAGAATTTTCGGCTTTCTCGCTTCTGACGTCACAATCTAACATCAGCGAGGAGCCTTAAGATGAGAAATTGGTGACTTATAGAAATAATATATAATAAATCATTATAACTGTCATTAAAATAATAAAAGTAGATAAATGTTTACACATTAATTTCTCATTAGTAAAGAATATAAAATTATCTCGCAAATAATAAAAATGTGTATGTCAAGAATATAATGAATAGAATAGCAGGCATATATTTCATATTTGGTGAGATTAATGAAAACGAATGGTCGGTTTCAAAGTTATTAGGTACCGTTCTTTTCTTTAATAAAATATAGTAATTTTATTAAAAATATTTGAAAAAAATACAATTCTAAAATTGGAACAATTTTTTCAGAATCAATTAAATTCCATATAAGAAAATATTTTCTTTTAATTTTTGTTTTAATAAGTCACATTATATATATATATATATATATATATATATATATATAAAATTTTGACATTTTAACATAAAAAATTTTTAATTAATGAAAAAATGTATTATATATTTTATTATATTATATATTTTTTTTCCTTTAAATCACTATAACTTCTCATCTTAAAATTCAAGATAACTTTAAAACCTAATGTGATGGAACAATTTGAATAGCAACATTGTTTTTTTTGTAGTCGAAAATCTATAAGAAACACTTGTTCTGATTAACTAAAAAAAATTAAAATAAATTGTTGCTTTTTAAAGTATCTCAAGTGAAGAAATAAAAATTTCTTATTAAAATATCATATAAAAAAGATTAAATTTTACTTGTATATGTAAAGATATTAAATTTTTTTTAAAATACATAAATATTAAAAATTTCTCTTTTTTAATTTTAATATTCCTCATATATACATATAATTTAATATTATCTCTATTTAAATTTGTAAGAAGTAAATTTTCTTCTATGTCAAACAATAAATGTAGTTATAAAAATAATATTTTAAAGTTTTCATTTTTAATTTTTTTCTGTTATTTTAATGATAGAGAACTGTGATAGAAACCAGTTATAGATTTAGTTAGTTTATTGTATTCCATTAGTTTATTGTGTATTGTATTCCAGGTAGCAGACTGATGTCATTAAACGTCAAAATGATGTCAGTTTGCTATCTGGGATTGTATCAACTTGCAATTTTAGAAAAAAGTGAAATAATTATTTTATAATATAAGAGTATCCCACTGAAAATGTGTTAATATTAAATGAATAGAGATTAAAAAGAAGCAGCAAACCTGATAGCACTCCTAATACGGCTTTGCTATCGCCTACGCCAGCAACATGGAGATGAGGGCCATCAATGTGTGCTACAACAGCCACTGTACCTGACATTGCAACAGCAAGAGTTCTTGCATCCTTTCTATTCAGTTGTAACAAAGCCTCGTTCGATAAGTCATTATCTAGTCTAAGAAATGCATCCTCCAAAGCCCTCTCCATTTGAAATTCCTTCCTGCTATCCGATTTCACCAAGTCCTTTACGAAATTTAAAAAGCTCGCCTGATAAAGATCTCTAATCTCGGCTACAAATTCTACTTTATCATTGAAGGTCTCGAGCAATTCTAATTTTTTGTCGGAATCAATAGAATTCAAGTATTGTTGCAGTAATTTTGGTGGTAATAAACACGCTGATATATAACGAAAGAGTCTTTTTGATACCACTTGTGCACAGGCACCACCGCCATGACCATCGAAAACTCCCAATAATATACCTATAAATAAGAGATTGGAAACAATAACTAATCGCAATGCATTCAATAATAAACGTAAAGTCACCCTGAAGAATCTGCAAATGTTATAACACCTGGCGCTAAAATTATGCATATATTTGAATTATCTATGTATATAGATAATATTTGAATACTTTTTAGCGAAACAATTTTTTTTCGCAAATAAGAATTAACTATACAGTTTTGTTCACACCTGTACCTTTAGTTAATAAACATTGAGCCTCGGCTCGTGTATCTTCTATGGGATTATTGGATGCTAATTGATTAGAATCATAATATTTTATGGAACCCAAACTAGAAAATTCTTTGGTATATTCGTTGGCTTGCAAAACATTTGTAACCTGTAACAATTAAAGTTATATATACATATGTAATGTATATACAAGTTTTATCATAAATTTAAGCCATTACTTTTAAAGATGCAACTAAAAGTGTACCCTTTGTGAAAAAACGAGAACAGCTTTGCTTTGACATTTTATTTCAATTATCTTTTATTATATTTAATTATCATTATAAGACCCAAATACAACAAACATACATCATTCTGACGTTGAATGACGTTATTAGGCGTCAAAATGTCATTAAATGTCAAATGACGTCATTTTGACATTTATGACGTTAATTTGCTAGTTGGAGATTTATATAATTAAAAAAAATGTTAATTCGACTTATTAAGGTACCTCTTGTGGCGTAAGCCGTGGTAAAGCCGTATATGATCGTTGGAAGCTCCTGTTGCCACGAGACTCGCTTGTTCTAATGCGTACATGTCGAAAACCTTTGACAAAATTGCAGCCAACTTTCTGCAAGACCATCCCGAATACGGCCCACCTTAACACAAGAGTGGTGCTAATATCCCTTTCTCTCTCCGCTTTTCCGATACATCTCTTCGATTTCCTCTCTCTTACAGGTTATATGCATAAAAATACATGTCCAAAATTGTTATGCAAAAGATTTCCTTATATATATGTATATATATTCGCAATTTACGTAGTTTTTTTCTCTTCCAAAATTAATCGACGAAGCTAAAACTTGTCAAATAATATAAATTAATGCATATGTCATACTGTTTTATAATACTACGTAACGTGTGTATATGCGCATATATGTACATACACTCACGCGCGCGCACAACCCCCCTCCCCCACACACACACACACACCACACACACACACACACCCCACACACATACACACATACACACACCCACACACCCACACACACCACATACCCACACACACACACACACAACATATATATTTCAGAGTAGCTATTACGGTTCTTTGAGTGAGGGTGCGATTACATGGACGCGCGGAAACGCGGAAGAGAAAGTAACTAAACTTTACTAGAGTCCCGCATTTCCGCGCGTTCCGTTCCGTATGTTTTGATTGCCTTATCAGAGAGAAAGATGAGAGCGGCCAGGCCGGCGTTTTGGCTGTTACCGTTTTTACGGGACTGCTTGAAGCGCCCCTCGCACCCGTTTTTAATATCGGAACTAACTGCACACCCATTTTCTGGCAGGGTCGATAAAGTTTGTATTTGGTGCGAGTCCGTGCTACGCCCATAATTTTCGTGTTAACACAGTATCACGTATTCATTCTGTATATGTGCGATCTTTTTTCTTTATTTATATATATATATATATATATATATGTATTTATATAATTTGTATAAAAACTAAAATATAATTATTAAAATATATATATATATATGTATATGTGTAATGAAATATATAAATCTTATTTTAATTAAAATAAAAAGAACGATTAATTGTTCGACCACCTGGATTTTGGAATGTAATTTTTAATATATATTATATTATATTTAATATTTATCGCCGCTTCTATTAATATGAAGTGCAATGTCAACGTGCAATAATGTACAATTATTTAAAGTTTCCATGCCTAATGTATCATGCCGGTATAAAAGAACGTCAAGTAGCATGCGTAGCCGAGCAACTAAGATGACGAGCTGAAATCGTGGACATTTCAAGTTCAAACCCCTGCCTTTTTCAGATTTTTTTTTCACTTTTTTCAAATAAGTTATTATGTGTATAAATGTGTAATAATCAATATATCATTATTTGATAATTTTTTTTGTAATGGAACAAAATAAATTATTTTTTAATTCTGCAAGGAATTTAATTATTAATGCAAACGCCCACACACATAATTTAGATATTCAATTTTTTTTAGTTCAAATGTTTCTTGCAATCTGTATACGACAATCAGTCCACTCGCTGTGCCACAGATTGCATCGCATAATACGCTCAGAGTTATAATACGATAGAGATCGCTTTACGCTGTTTTTCCTTGAAATAAATAAATTTTACGTGTTGTGTACGCGTGTTTAGTATATTTGTTTCTTTCATATTAATTTTAACTATAATTAGTTTTTTAATTAAGATTATTTTAGTGTTAGTTGTTTATTTGTTAGTGTCCTGTTTTCTTTAATTTCGCATTTTTTAATTTTCTTTTTTTTTTGGTGTTGGTGCTAATTATTATTTTTATTTTACAATGTCGAGTAAACACCGGTTTTACGATAAATGTGTGTATTTAAATTGCACAAATATTAGGACAAAAGATGGAAAACGTTTATTTCGATTTCCATTACAAACGGGTGCGAGACATGATTTATGGTTACGCAATAGTGGTGAGTTTATAAAATTGATTTACTTATTTATATCAATATATAATATATATTGATATGATATATGAAACAAATATATATATATATTCTTTGTTTTTTTTAATAAAATATGTCAGATATTATGTATGTTTACGTATGGATTACGTTGAAGTGTTTCTTTGCCGCGTTTTTCTGATAATCTCTAAAACTCACCTTTAAAAAAAGGTAAAAAAAGGCGACCAGTTAAGGGCACGCCATTAACAAAAATTATCCATTGCAAACCCATGTAGAATTCTATCCTATTGCAAACCCATGTAGAATCCTATGAAAAATTAATCATTGCAAACCCATGTAGAATCCTAGGCAAAATTAACCATTGCAAACCCATGTAGAATCGTACCCATTGCAAACCTATGTAGAATCCTATGAAAAATTAACCATTGCAAACTCATGTAGAATCCTATGAAAAATTAACCATTGCAAACCCATGTAGAATTGTATTAAAAATTATCCATTGCAAACTTATGTAGAATCCTACATTGCAAACCCATGTACAATAGAATTGTATGAAAAATTATCGATTATAAACCCATGTACAATCGTAACAAAGTAATGAAATAAAAAAAAAATTGCGCCAAGTGAAAGTAGAAACTTGTACCAGTGGAAAATCAAAGTTGCAGACATATATAGAGTCGTATAATGAATCAGTAAAAATTTAAATTTGCAAATGTAGAATCGTACCATAAAAAAACTTATCTTTTAAAAAAAAGATAAACAAGATGCCAAGTCCATGCGCCATGTGAAAAAGAAATAAAAAATTTTAGTTAAAAAAACTGGGAGCGCTGCTAAATAATATTCTAACAATATTAAAATTAAATTGTTACTTTTAAACTCATTACAGTTAAAATATGTTTTGTGTTTAATTTAAATTAATTAATGTTACTTTAAGGTGCATTGTAATTTTGAAACTTAGCAGCGCGCCCAGTTTTTTAACTAAAATTTTTTTATTTCTTTTTCACATGGCGCATGGACTTGGCATCTTGTTTATCTTTTTTTTTAAAAGATAAGTTTTTTTATGGTACGATTCTACATTTGCAAATTTAAATTTTTACTGATTCATTATACGACTCTATATATGTCTGCAACTCTAATTTTCCACTGGTACAAGTTTCTACTTTCACTTGGCGCAATTTTTTTTTATTTCATTACTTTTGTTACGATTGTACATGGGTTTATAATCGATAATTTTTCATACAATTCTATTGTACATGGGTTTGCAATGTAGGATTCTACATAAGTTTGCAATGGATAATTTTTAATACAATTCTACATGGGTTTGCAATGGTTAATTTTTCATAGGATTCTACATGAGTTTGCAATGGTTAATTTTTCATAGGATTCTACATAGGTTTGCAATGGGTACGTTTGCAATGGTTAATTTTGCCTAGGATTCTACATGGGTTTGCAATGATTAATTTTTCATAGGATTCTACATGGGTTTGCAATAGGATAGGATTCTACATGGGTTTGCAATGGATAATTTTTGTTAATGGCGTGCCCCTTAAACTGGTCGCCTTCTTTTTACCTTTTTTTAAAGGTGAGTTTTTTAGAGATTATCTCATTCATTTTTGTATATTTTTATGACGGAAATAGAACAATTATTAACATGTTTATCTAAACGTTCTTTGACTTAAAATGATGTGTACAATCATATCCTAGAATCCCTGATCATTCCTCCTAAAGCACCCTATTATATAAATTTACCCATATGTGTGTGTGTGTGTGTGTGTACTAATGTCGAGCATTTTTTATACATTTTCTATTAAATTTAGATGAAAAGTTGCAGGATTTCGAAAAAGAAAAAAGTTGACACAGACTTTTTCCTAAACGGCGATTTTTTCAAGGTTATTTAAAGGTCACTTATATATTTTCAAAATAGAATTACCTTAATTTCTTCTCATATAATCGATTTCCTCGCAATATTTACTATAAAAAGTTGTACAGGTATAATTTTTACATAATCTTACATAAACTTCGAAATATTACAAATATTTTATTTTATGAAATATTTCCGTTCTATGTAAAATTATGTTAACTATCTTTAAATTATTCACTTTTAGCCATCTTACCTCTACAACCTTTTCTAGTGAATATTGCAACAAATGTGTTTATATATATAATATATATATAACATCAGTATTATTACTTGATGTCTTACATTATTTTTTAGACTACTAGAGCTCACATGATCCACATTTTTTGCAAAACTGTTATTCTACAGATTTTCAAATATGCTTTATAAATGATGATTGAATTCCTTTTTTTTTAATTATTTTTATTATTATTTTTCAATCTCAATCAACTTTTATAACTTTATGCCAGCACGATACAAATACATGTGTCTTTATTTTTTTTTATTATTTTTTTCAATCTCAATCAACTTTCTATACCTTATGCCAGCAGGATACAAATACATGTATGTCTTTATTATGTATCAACTCTTGTCTTTTCCATGTAACCATGTCTTCATAGTTTTGAATTATCCCTTCATCTTCTCAATCTTTCGCAGAGATTTAATTAATTAAATACCACTTCACACGAATAAAGTTTGCTGGAAGATATACAGCAAACGATCACTGTAAAAAACATGATTACGTGGGAAAGACCAAGAGTTGGTACAGTAAAGACAAGTAAGTAAGTACATGTAATGTATCGTCATTGGCATAAAGCTATCTCGCGAGCAGCTAATGTGGTGATGTGTAGAGGTCGTCGCAGTAAGCTTATGTGGACGTAGATGTGATTGAGATAATTGTTCTACTTATAAAATAGAAATTTTAAAAATGAGTTTCAAATTTTAACAAGCTGTTGATCTATAAATAAAAGTTATTTTTTCGAACATTTGAATATGTTTAATTAATTAATTTTTTACAGTCTATGTTAATACCAATTTTAAGTCTGTATCATTAATCTTATTCCC
This sequence comes from Nylanderia fulva, assembly GCF_048542155.1. NCBI lineage: Eukaryota > Metazoa > Arthropoda > Insecta > Hymenoptera > Formicidae > Nylanderia > Nylanderia fulva. The sequence continues at coordinate 107,539 of NW_028190077.1, read as the reverse complement.
ATTGATATAACATACATGTATGTTTTCCCAACGATTTTAAATGTGATATAACACAGTGTTCAAAAATTTTTTAATTAAATTTTTTAATTAAATTTTATTAAAGAAAATTACTTGAAATTTTTTACATTAAGAATTTAAAGGCTCCTTATTCTCTTGTAGAAATTTATCACTACGCCAATTAATCACTTATTTTGAGTATTTAAAATACTATAATATACAGTAATTTAAGTATTCGAAATAAAAGTGATTAATTACTCGAAATAAGTGATAAATTGGCGTTACTAATAATAAATTTCTATAAGGGTTGAAATAAAGTATAAGAGATAAATAGGCTATATGTGAGCCGTATGCGAAATGTGAGATGTAAGACGCATATTGAAATTTAATTTTTCGATATAACTTTCAAAAATGTACACGAGGTACAAAAAATTAGCTTGGACATTTGTAAGACTTATCAATTCTATTAATTAAATTTCGATATAACACACCTTACATCCGCGCACGGCTCACATATATATAGCCCATTTATTAGTGCAATTTTTAAGTTCCTTATTTTTCAAAGTTCACCTTTTTACGTTATCAAATATTTTTACGTTTTCAAGAATTTTATATTTTTACTTACCGCAGTTTCTTATCCAAATGTAAAATCTTTTATCGCAGTCTATAAAAAATTGAAACAATTTACAATTTTATGATATAATATTATTATTATATCATACTAACTGTTAATACATCATGTTAGTACATCATAATAACTGTTAATAAGTAGCAAAATTATCAAGAAGAACGATGATAGGTAAGCATACTACCAATTGTAGGGGATACATATTATAATTTGGACATGCGTTGATCGGTAATTTTTTATAAATCGCAGCGCCTACGGAACGGGTTAATTTCTCGCATATTAACGATGAAACTATCCGAGATCTGAACAAAATCAGGGATTATATCGAGGGCGAACATTGTTGGACAGGACGGATTGAAACACGCGTTAATTACTCAAAAACTCTTGATTCTGAATAACTATAATTAAATTTCGATATTATGTGAATTGTAAGAATTTATATTTCAATAATTATACTGAAGAAGACCGCGTGCGGTCGAAACGTTTATAGAATGATTGTAATTTGCGTTAGTTTTAATATAATGACTGTAGTTTTATAATTTATACATGTAATAAATGGTAGTTGACTGAACATCTCGAATATTCAGCTCGATAAGTTGGCCTTATATTTATCACTTTGTTTTCAATATTATTATTATTACAATTTCTATATATATGCACATCTGTCAAATATCGTGATTTATTTCACATTATTATTATCTATTTTAATAAAAAAAAAACAAAAACACTTGCAACAATCAAAAATAAACCGCCTGCCGCGAACGGAAAATGCCAAGAAAGCACGCAATTTCCGCGAATCTCGTAATTTTTTTGAAAAATCAACAATTTCTCAACGAAATTGTAAATTCTTCAAATCACTGCACAAGTATAATTCACAATAATAATTTTCAGTAACTACGATAAAAAATCGTATACTGAAAACCGCAAACGAAAGTGCAATAGGAGTAAGAGTAAAGTCTGTGATAAAATTAATTGGCAATAGAAAATTAATAATTTTCAAATAGAAAAATTTTGAAATTACCGAAGATTTACAAATAATAAAGTAAAAATATTAAATAATTTATGTTTTCGAATTTTGCTCGCGGAGAGGATCTTTAAAACAAGATTTTTAGAAGAGAGGACCTTTAAAATATAAACAGGCAAAAACGTTGGAAAAATTAAAGCGCGCGTTTAAACAGATAAACGCAATGAAATAAATACGCAATTGTTTTTACTTATCGCTGTAAGCTCACAAGCTTCTGACGTGCTATACACTTTTATATAATATATACAAGGTGTCCGGTAACTAACGGACCAATGATTAAGGGCGGATTCTCTGGCCAATTTGGATTGGAGACGATTTTTCCTTAGCAAAAATGTTGAGAAGTCAATAATTTTCGAGTTATAAGCGATTGAAAAAAATAGGTTTTTTGAAAACTAAACGTTTTGGAGTTAAAAGTCTAACATAATTACATTCTTCAGTTAATTTCAGGTAGAGTTTACTATAATAAAATTTTAATTTAAGGCTTAGTTATAAAGATACATAATGACAAAGATTGGAAAGTTGTAAAAAATGATGACCTTTTTCGACATTTTCGCTGAGGAAAAATCGTTCCCAAATTGACCAAAGAATTCATTTGTAATCATTGGTCTGTTAGTTACCGGACACCCTGTATATTGGACACGAGTTTCGTTTGTTTCAGATTCTCGAGAGTTGAAGTAGGAACATACGAGTATCATATATCGTTTGTGACTTGCCGAATGAAAGCAAGACAGAGAGCGAACGAGATGATGAGCTTAATAGCTCATAATGTTATAAATAAATAAATAAAAAATTATAACCTGACCTATATTGAATCTTTTTTTAATAAAATGTTTCATTATTATTATCATCTAAGTCTAAGTCGTTTAATTACTTTTTAGTTTTTTAATAATTAATTTAATTTATTCTAGTCATTTTTATATGAGAAAAATAATATCACGTATACGTTTCATAATGAATTAATATATTTCGGGAATCGAATTATATATTCTTAATAATATAAAAGTGTTCAAAAATTATATTTGACTTTTAATTTTAATTATTTTATAGCAAAGAGTTCCGAAATCTCTTACACACATAATGGGGATTTTTTTCATCCATATAATTCGCAATTAAGTATATATGTTAATTATTAATTTTAATAAAATAAAAATTAAAATTAAAGGTCAAATATAATTTTTAAACACAAATATATTAAATTAATTATAAAACGTATACCCATGATAGTATTTTTCTCGTACAAAAATAATTAGAGTAAATTAAATTAATCATAAAAGATTAAAAATTAATTAAAGAAAAGAATTTAAACTTATATTTTATATAATAATAATAAAACATTTTATTACCTCAAACCGTCGTGAAATAATTAAATAAAATTTGCTAGTTACGTCAAAGTTTTCTAAGCTTATAAAACATTTTATTAAAAAACAGATTCAATAAATATAAGTACATGTTATATATATACTTATATTTATTGAATCTGTTTTTTTTATAAAATGTTTTATTATTATCATATATAATATAAATTATTTAATTATTTTTTAATTTTTTTATGAGTAATTTAATTTGTTCTAGTTATTTTTGTACGAGAAAAATACTATCACGCGGGTATACGTTTTATAACGAATTAAATATATTTATGTTCAAAAATTATATTTGACCTTTAATTTTAATTTTGTATTTTATTAAAATTAATAATTAACATATATACTTAATTGCGAATTATATGGATGAACAAAATCTCTATTATGTGCGTGTAAGAGATTTCGGTTCGGAACTCTTTGCTAAAATAATTAAAATTAAAAGTCAAATATAATTTTTGAACACTTTTATATTATTAAAAATATATAATTCGACTCTCGAAATATATTAATTCATTATAAAACGTATACGTATTAGTATTTTTCACATATTAAAATGATTAGAATAAATTAAATTAATTATTAAAAAACTAAAAATTAATTAAACGACTTAGACTTAGATGATAATAATAATGAAACATTTATTAAAAAATAATTATAATAGGTCAGGTTAATATTTTATTTATTTATTTATTTATAACATCATAAAATTCTGTCCTTTCCGAAATACGCGAACGCTACGAAAAGATAAATCTCGTACATGCCGCCGGACGAGTTCATGAGCATGAGACGCTCTTATCTTGGGAACGTATTAATAGTTACTGCATTGACTACTACTACGATATGGCGCTGAAATCAGTGAGAAATGCTGGTCTCTCCTTCATCCAGACCTTTGGCGATCTGTCTATTAATCTGTGTCAATGTGCACGTTTTGTGCACATAGAGGCGCTTTGAATTCCGGTTGCAGCTAAATCGAGGGGATGACCACTCTCATCCTTCTCTCTGCTATTAATCTGTGGTTCCGATTAGGGACCGGCTGTACGCGCATGCGCGCTTTTGCGCATGCGTGGCTAGAGAGATACAGTAACGCACATATACGCAGTTTGGCGGGATCCTGAACGATAGAGTATTATAGCAGAATATTATATATATATTATATATATATATATATATATATATCATTTAATATATCTGTGATACATAAGTAATATTATGCATTATTATTTTTTATTAATGATTTTAATTTAAGAAGAAATATGCAATTTTTTTTCTAATTAATAAGTGCTGTGCAATTTTATTTTTTATAATTATTAAATACTGTACAATATTATTTCGATTTTTATAATTTAACGAAAAAAATTATAATTAAAAGATTTTTATTTTATTTATGTATAAAGTGTTTTATTTTATATCATCTTTATCCTCTTTTTTTCTATTCTTTATTATAAGTTATATATATTAAATAATTAAATTTTAAATATTTTTCAAATATATATGTATATATATTTCATTTTTTAATATGTTGAAAATTTTTTAAAAATATTTTCAATGTAGCCGGCTGACGGTGCCTCTTTTTCCTAATACGAGATACTTCACTGTGGCCGCGTGCTTGCGCATGCGCGTCACAGCCGGTCCCTAATTGGAACACTGCATCCAAATCGAACGGACCAATGAGGTCGCTCGATTCAACCTAACCTCCCGTGGAGCATCGGATGATCTTGCAGAAATACAAATCGGCGAGATGATGATGCGACTGACGAATTAGGTTACATTTGTTCGAGGAACATCTCTAGACATCGTCGAATTTAATCCAGAACGTCGACGTCACGAGCGGCCCCAAGGTGACAGCTGACAGGTGACAGGTGACAGTTCGTAAAACATGGTCGTACCCACCGGGAAAAACGTCGAGGCGATGGACGTGGACGTGAATCCCGCCCCGGACGCCCAGAGCGGTGACGGGGACGGCGCGGGCGAGCGCAAGGACACCGACGTGCAGACCCTATGCGACATCCGCGAGCACACCCGGCAGATCGAGAAGGCCGTCCAGAACAAGGAACCGCGGTTCGTGCTGCGCGCCCTGCGCGCTTTGCCGAACACCCGTCGTCGGCTGAACCCGGTCGTCCTGCGCGGCCTCGTGGCCGGCTTCTACACCAGGTCGGTCGCCGAGCGCGACGCTCTCCTCGCCTGGGTGGAGGAGCCGATGGACGTGGACGAGAGTCAGACGGTCGTCCAGAAGTTCCGCAGTTCCTCGTCGTCTCTCCTACCCGAGATCGACGCGTACGTTCACCTCCTGGTACTGATACGGCTGATCGACACCAGGAAGTACAACGAGGCGGTGCAGTGCTCGGAGCTGCTGGTGCAGAAGATCGCGGCGCAGAATCGCAGGACCATAGACCTGATCGCTGCCAAGTGCTACTTCTACCACTCCCGCGCTTACGAGCTGACGAATCAGCTGGACAGGATCCGCGGCTTCCTGCATTTACGTCTGCGCACCGCGACTCTGCGTAACGACTTCGAGGGCCAGGCGGTGCTGATAAATTGTCTGCTGCGCAATTATCTGCATTACAATCTGTACGATCAGGCGGACAAGCTGGTGCTGAAATCGACCTTCCCCGAATCGGCTAGCAACAATGAATGGGCTCGTTTTCTTTACTACTTAGGTAGAGCAATGTGATATCATTTAGCTTCAATTTTATTTATATATCCGTACCTAGAGATTTGGCATATTAATTTATATCTTGAACATGTTCCGATATTGCTGTCAGTACTGAAAATATAATATACATAATGTAAACTGTAGCTTTTCGTCGTTACATCAGTCCTAACATTCACGAATGTTATTTTATCTAGGAGGAATAAGCAGTATGACATCATTTAACTTTAATTTCATTTACATATCTGTACCTAGAGACTTAGCAGACATATAATTTATATCTTGGACATGTTCCGATATTGCTGCCACTGAAAATATAATGTAACTATAGTTTTTCAGTACTATAGTTAGGCAGGGTATATCGGAACATGCCCCTTATTTCTTGAGTCATATCAATATTAACATTAACGAATATTATTTCATTTAGGAAGGATAAAGGCCGCCAGGCTGGAGTACTCGGCCGCCCACAAGTATCTCGTGCAAGCGATGCGCAAAGCGCCGCAGACGACGGCGGTGGGATTCCGGCAGACGGTCCAAAAGCTTGCGGTCGCCGTGGAGCTTCTTTTAGGCGACATCCCGGAGAGACAGATATTCCGGCAGGCCGCGCTACGGAGAGCCCTGGCTCCGTACTTTCAACTGACCCAGGCGGTACGTCTGGGCAATCTGCAGCGCTTCGGCGAGGTCCTGGAGAACTTCGGGCCGCAGTTCCGGGCCGATCACACGTTCACCCTGATCCTGCGCTTGCGACACAACGTCATCAAGACGGCGATTCGCTCCATCGGGCTCTCCTATTCCCGCATTTCGCCCACAGACATAGCTCGCAAGCTAGGATTGGATTCTAGCGTCGACGCGGAGTTCATCGTCGCGAAGGCGATCCGCGACGGGGTGATCGAGGCCACCCTAGACCCGGAGAACGGCTACATGCGCAGCAAGGAGACCACGGACATTTACTGCACCAAGGAGCCGCTGCTCGCCTTCCATCAGAGGATCACCTTCTGCCTGGACCTGCACAATCAGAGTGTCAAGGCGATGCGTTACCCGCCCAAGTCGTACGGGAAGGACCTGGAATCCGCCGAGGAACGTAGGGAGAGGGAGCAACAGGACCTGGAGTTGGCCAAGGAGATGGCCGAGGAGGACGACGACGGTTTCCCTTGAATATCCACGACATTCGGAGATTGTAGGAGAGAAATTTTAATCTCTACGGCATTTTTGCGCCACTGCTCGTTTTTTTCCTAACGTTGGATTTATAGATAACGTCGAAAATGAGAATTAAGGTTCCTGGTTCCTCGCCGACCATGTTGGATTTGTGACGTCAAAGACGAGGAAACACGGGCTAGAAAAATTCTTAGATGCTATTTCGAAATAAAATAAAGCATAATCTTAACGTTCTTTGATCTTCTTTGTTCTGCCTTGTAACGTCAGAAGCGAGAAAATGCATCAAAAACTATCCTTTTTCCTTTATAATCAATCAACAGCTGTAAAATGATTGTAATGTGAGATTCAGTCCGTCTGATTTTCGCACGATAATTTTACAGTTGTATGTAAAATGCTGTATTTTAATTATATGCCAAAGTCATCTAAAGTAGTGGTTCATTGAAATATCTTTTCATTTAAAAATGGCATCTAAGAATTTTCAACGTATACTTTCTCACCTATGACGTCACAATCCAATATGACCGTGGCAAAGACCCAGGCTTAAAAAATAATATTTATAGAATGTTGGCATCTTATGATCTCGCCATTCGTGAATGTTAGTACTGATATAATGACCCAAGAGATAAGATATAAATTATATGATAAGTCTCTAGATTCGGTATATAAATGAAATTTAAGATAAATGATATCATATTGCAATTGAATTTAATAAAGTAATTATCTTGATAGATTGTTATTACTTATATATTAAATATCTTACTTTAATTGATTTTAATAACTTTTTAATACTGCGTAATAAAAATATTAAAGACAATACCGATCATTCTTATATATTAACTCAACAACTCCATCTTATACCATTATAATAATATTGTTTATGTAATTTAATATATAGGTCATAACAATATATGTAATAATAAATCAGTCGAAATATGTAATAATTATATTGTTTGTTTTTTTTTTAATTTTATAATTGCGATAGTGAGACTCAACAGTAAGAAATCTATTTCTATATAGGCATCATCATCGTCGCATATATCGTGTTTTTGCACGAAAAAACTACAAGGATCGAAAAAAATTATTAATATAATAATAGTTCTTCAATAATATATTATTAGTAATACCAGTAATTTTTTCGTATTGTAGTTTTATTCATAAGGGAATATATAATGTATTGTATAATATAAAATATAAAATAATTTTATATAATAACATTAATTATGATATATTGATAATATAATATTAATAATTTATAACATTTTTATCATAGAAAAGTCACATGTACGAATGAAATTGACATTTCTCCGAAAAAAATCTAATTGTAAATTTAAAAATTTCTAATTTATTTATCAATCAGTTTCAGTTTTTACAAATAATGAGCAAGATTTTTAGTGAGTTTGAAAATAGATCACTATTTTTTATATAAACGTAAGAGAGAAATTAGAAAAATCAACAAGAAATTAAAATCATCGCGCCTTTTTGCTCATACAGCTCTTATCGTAAGAAATATACAGAGTGTCTCAGATCTACCATATAACATGTTAATGGCACATTCCTAAAACTCTAAGGGTGGAATTCATAGATGTTGCTTAAAATCTGTCTTAAGATAGTCTTCGCCAAGATGAACTTAGCGTCCAAAATTATCTTGAGAATGTCCTATATGCACAAACGAGTCTTGAAGAATCAGGTTAAAGCTTAAGACTGTCTTAGTAAAGTTCATTCTTAAGCATCCAACTTCGGAAATATTCGGAATTCCCTAAAATTTGACCAATGACATTTCAATATCTAAAAGTATACATAGAGAAACGTGTGTCTTCGCTGTCATCAGAAATACATTGTCGAGATTCTAATAAACGGTAGATTTTACTAATTTATTTTACTTTACTAGCGTATATTGTGAGTAAAAATTGAGAAAAATTATGATATTATTACTGTTATATATTTACTATAATATTTATTTAAACAGAGAAAACTTAACCTTATCTATTTTGTTGTGAAAATCTATTATCTATTTCCTTTGCATTTTCTTAAAATTTTGTTTTCAAAAAATAAATTTTTTAGAAAGATAATGTCTAAAAGAACGGTATATTCAGATTTGGAAAAACAAGTATTCCTTGAGATCTTAAAAAAATACAAACATATTGTTGAATCGAAAGGTACAAATACCTCCACGTTAAAAGAGAAGTCAGAGGCTTGGTCTATTATTATGGAAGAATATAATAACTCTTCCTTAATTTCTACTAAAGTATAAAATTTACTTTATTATTTTTACTATTTTATCAATTCTCTTTGAAATATAAATAGTTTTTATATTATAGAGAGATGTACAACAGTTGAGGAAGTATTGGTCTAATTTAAAACAGCAAAATAAAAATATATTAACAACTGAAAGACAATCAAGATTTCTCACAGGAGGAGGACCACAAAAAAATATTGCTGAAGTTGATCCAAATGTTTTAGACATTGTCCCTGATTTGATGACAACAGCACCAACCATTTCTTCAAGTAACTTTTCTAAGGCGGAATATGAAGGTACTTGTATCTGATTTCATGACAACATCAACCATTTCTTTAAGGTCTGATATTGCACTAATGTTATTTTGGCTTTAAGCTAGACTTAAATATGTGTCTGCCTTTATGTAGAAAGAAAATGGATATATATTTAAGTCTCGCTTAAAGCCCAAATAACATTGGTGCAATTGGACCTAAGTAACTTTTGTATGCAGGAATATAAAAGCAATATATAAGCTTATATAAGTGATAATATATAAATAATATATATAAATTCTTTTAACTTAAATGATAAAATGATTAAATTCAATATTTTAGATCGACAAATAAAGGTTTTAAAAGCAATTCAGCAGAATGCTTCGACCAAAATTGATTACATTGCTAGTGGAGAGTGTTTGAAGACACAAAAATTACTAACATCTAATGAACCAGCATTTAACATTGACGACATGGAATTTGAAATGGATGATACAATATATGATACAATAGATAAAGAGTCTAATAATGAATCTGGTAAAACAATATGAAATATTGGCTGCTTTCGCGACAGATTCAAAATGATTCACATTAAAATAATTCTGCGCTGTGATTGAAATTTGTAATTTTTTTGAATTATGTTCAAAGAAATTTCGGATTCAATCACAGCGCAGGATCATTTTAATCTGGATCATTTTGATTGTGTCGCAAAAGCAGCTATTATTTTAAATTAAAAGCTGTTCATTTTTAACATATGAAAATAATGTTTTACAGAAAAAGAAAATTCAATTTTATCAGATAGAGAACTTAAGAGAAACAAAAATAGAAATGCTACATCACGGTCCAATTCAAAGAAACAGAAAACTGAAAGAATGACTATAATATGTGACAAAGAAATGGAATTGGCAGATATAAAAATTAATCATGAAATCGAAATATGTAAACTTAAAAAAGAACGAGAACAGTTTATTAATAAAATGACGATTAAAAAGTTGTTCTTAGAAAAAAAAGAGTTACAAGAAAGAGCTAAATTAGCGAAATTTCGTGCTCAAAGAGAAATGTAAGTAATGACTTTTTCCCTTCAGTTATAAATAAAATTTTAATTTAAAAAGGTTTTTTAAATTCTAGGGGAGAACATTATATCTCAGATGATGAGTAGAAAAAAATTTCTAAAATATTCGCTGTGAATACTAAGTTATAAATAATGTTATTACATTAATTTTTATTATTACTAAATTATTGTTTATAATTACACTTATTTTATTTTATTACATTATATTTTTAATTTAAAAAGTTAAATAAGACTGAGAATACTAGTCAAAAGAAGTGAAATCTAGTTTTAAAAAATTATTATTTTTTTATATTATGTTATCAGCATTATATTGTGTTATGTTGTATTTTATTTTGAATTATGTTAAGAGTATTATATCATATGATTATCTTAGTATTATATATTATACATATTATTAACAAATATGTAATACAAAATAAAGTGTAATAAAATGACAAAATAAAATTAATGATTTACTCTTTGATTTCTAAAGAATTTTTTAAATACATTGAGGCTGCCAGAATTTACTTAAAAATTATAGATAACGGACCTCTAACTTTTCATTGACGCTATGATGATCATGACTAACATTATCAAAACATTTTGGAAAGTTTAATATAATAGAAAATGCAATCCAATATAAGATTTGAAATATATAGTTGGATTATAACGTAAAAAATGTATGAATGGAACATAAAATTAAAAATTAATATCATTACATTAAGGTTAACGAAATAAATCTCGAACTATGTTTTGCCTGACAATAAAACCATCTCCAGGTTGCTGAAGTTCATTGTAATAAAGCTCTTCATTATCTTCAATTATTACATCAACTTCTGGTTCTTCTGGAAGCACATCTTTAAAATATAGTGCTAAATTATGTAAAACTGCACACGCTGATACGACTCCAGTACATGTTACAAGTTTTAAAGACAATCCTCTTGATAAGCAAGGAAATCGTCTCTTCCATACTCCAAAAGTTCTTTCAACAACCATTCGTGTTCTTGATTGAATTTCATTATATCTTCGATAAAATTTTTATTATTAATATATGTATGTATATTAAAAAACCAGAAACTTCAAAATTTATTAAATTTCAATTTTTAATATCTAACTTTTGTTCCTCTTCATTTTGAGGATTTCTGAATGGTGTTAACAGAAATGTAAGAGCAGGATATCCAGAATCTCCAACTATCATTCCTGTTAATTCACGTTGTTGATACCGCATAAAAATTCTAGAATTTTGGAAAATTCTGCTATCGTGTTCCCTTCCTGGCCATTCTGGGACGAGATCTAAAAATTCCATGCGTGGTCCCACGATAGCCTTATACAATAAATAAAGAATAAGACAATAAAAAACAAATAAATATTAGTAAAATAGAAACATAATTTTTATTACTTTACCTGGACATTTAAAGAGAAATATCCTTTTCTATTTCTATACATTTCAGCCAGTCCCCCGAAATTATTACTTAATAATCTAATGTGTGTGCAGTCTATTGCCCCATCAATGTAAGGAAGTCCAATAGCTCCAAATCTCCCATATCCTAATTCTTTAAATAATCTGCGGTTTTCTTGTATAGCTCCTTCATGTGTCACAAATTTAACATGACTATTCAAATAAAATGCTAATATCATAGTTACTCTAAATATAATTCTACTAATTGTTGGTTGTGGTAATTTCATAAGATCTCCGTTTACTTTCTAAAACATAAAATATATAATACAATTATTTATGTCTCTTTTTAAAATTAATGATATGTAATATAGAGAATTTACTTGAAAACTGCTGGTAGCATAATATCTTAAACAAATAAGCAATTGAATAACTGGTTCAATAGGAAGACCTCGATTATCAGGCTTTGTTAAACCATTTATAACCAAAGGCAATAATCCATGCATAACAGAATTTTTTGAGAATCTATATCTTATATGAAATTCGTGTTCACGATAAGCTGTAAATGGATTAATTGCATCTCGCACATATCGTTTTTCACGTATTATGCCAATTTCTTCATTTTCGTCATTTTCTTCATCAGAAGAGGAATCAGAACTTTCAAACAAGTTAATGTCAAACTGGCCCAATATATTAAATTCCATAATACCTTTAATGTAAATATAAAACCTCAAAATAATAAATATTATGTAAATTTGTAATAAATGTATTATAAATAATTAATTAATATCGTATATAGGATTAAATGTTTATTTTTAAAATAATTTTAATATAATTGATACATAACTATTTTATTTTATATAACCTATACAGCACTTTATTTCACAACCGTCTTAAGTCTACAATTTACTGGACTTCATTAAGACCTGCTCAAGATATGGTTTGAGTCATGATTGTGCATCTAATAATTTTAAGTCGTACTTAAGATTTGACTATGAAACAGAATTTGCTTCATTAAGCATGATCTCAAGTTTCAGTTTGAAAATCGGTCTTTAGAAATGTTCATGAAACTATCACGATCTTAAGCACTAGCTTAAGGTTGTCTTGAAACTCAAGAAACATCTATGAATTCCGCCCTAACTCAAACTCTTTCTATTATATTTCTCTCATACAAGAATGCACTACCTGACAGATTTATTAAAATTCAAAGAAATTGCATTGTTCTTGAAATAGGAAAATGGTACTTTCGTAAAAGTACGGAATTTGTCGGTGAAAACTTTAAATTGATATTTTCCTCGATATTTTCGACACGCAAATAAAAATACAAAAAAATTCTTGCTCGGTAAATTTTGATTTTCATTCACAATTCATATTCAATTGTCTCAAATTATCGATTACAGAGTATATGAAAAACAACATATGACACATTTGCATGATATATAGCTAATATTTGTATTTTGCTATAATATTAATTAAGTTGATTCGAAAATATATATACTGTATCACGCTTTAATAGAAGATTTTTCAGGTGATTTGGAGACGATATATTTCCTCTGCTAAAATCGCCAAGCACCAATAATTTTAGAGTTATAAACAATTAAAAATAATAGCTGTTTTGTGACGAAGCCATGTGAAAATAAATTATTAATAAACCTACATTTTTTAGTTTATTTCGGGTAAAGTTTACTTTAATAGAATTTTAATTTAAGGCTTATAGTTACAAAGATATACATAATTTTAGAAGTTGGGAATATTAAAAAATAATGACCTTCCTCGACATTTTGTAGACCGTATTTAATAAAACGTTAAAAATTGCAACGCATATATAAAATTATTATTGCAATGCTTCATAGAAATATATTTATTAATTATGTGATTCATAAAAATTCAATATATTAATTTTTAACAGAAAACAATAAAAAGTCGAATTTTCTATAAGAATCTTTTTATCAATATATCTACCCTTTCATTAGATTCGCGCGTCTGTACGCTGCAATAAGCGGGGAGCACACACTCTTGCATAAGCGCATAAGCATATGCATAAGAAATTCGATTGGTTGAATTTCTTGTGCATACGTTTATAGACCAATCAAGATTCTTATGCTTACGCTTATGCGCTTATGCAAAAGTGTGTGCTCCCCGCTATACTCGCCCCGATCTAATCACGTGACCGTGAGCCTCGCAGTTGCAATGCTCGAACGAGAATCAGTCTCGCGCTGGGCGCGCAACGTAATGGATGTGGGGGGTATACACCAATTATCAAAAAATAATATAACTGCTTTGCGCGCGTATATTCGGTTATATTCGGTTAGATATTAAACGAAATGAAATATATATGCTATATAAATTAATATTTGCAAGCAGATTTTTTAATACAATAGAAAGTTAAATATGAACATAATTGTGTTCACTATCATAAATCAAACTCAATTTTATTATTAAGTTTAATTACGATAGCAAATTATTGTTAGTACAGTAAACTAATAATATAGAATACTATATAATACAAATTTGAGAAACAAGTACAACTCCATCATTTTTATTCTCCAAATCGGACAAATCAAAAGTTCTTCTCAAACCCGCATCAGGGTACCTATTACACGGTTCTTTGGGTGAGTTTGCTCACGAGATGAAAATCACAAAAGTGAGAGATTCACTAGATTTCGACCAATAGAAGCGTAGACAACCTAGTGAATCTCTGTGATTTTCACCTCGGTATCGATTCTGTAACTTTTTTTAAAGTAAAACTGTGAAAAGTGAAAAATTCTCGCTAATCACGCATCGATTTTAAAATGAAATCGATGTGCAATTGGCGAAAATTTTTCACTTTTCACGTTTTCATTTTAGAAAAAATTACAACATTGATAGCCTCGTGAGCAAACTCACCCAAAGAACCGTAATAAGTACCCTGACTATAAATTTAAAATCGAAAAATAGGAACGATACATTTAATTCAACCCAAACTCTAGCCAAGAAATTTTAAAGTTCTTTCAAATGTTTTTTAAAAAAAAAGTCCGATAATCATATTATTTAATAATCATGACAACAGTGTCAACTAACTGCGCTTTTATCAAGAAAGTTATACCATTCTAATTTTTCACTTGAAAAGGACCAAAAACAGATGGTCGAAACGTTGTGGAAATAAAATAAAAATTTTCTCGACCAGGGGGTCGATTGTGTAACTTTTTCTAAAGTGAAAACGTGAAAAGTAAAAAATTTCCACCAATCACGCATTGATTTTAAAATAAAATCGATGTGTGATTGGAAGAAATTTTTCACTTTTCACATTTTTACTTTAGAAAAAATTACACAATCGACCCCCAGTTTGGATCGAATTAAATATATCTATCCTATTTCAAATACCACTAGCATTCAATTTAATTTGAAAATCGAAAGATCCAAATTCACTCAATCAGAATGAAAGGCACCAAAAGAATCTCTCCCCAGAGCGAGTCCCTAGAGAGAACAAGCCTGTCCCTAGGAATCTAGGGACTTTCGGCTGCCGCGCGCTCTCGGCCAATCGGCGCGCGCCGTCTCTCCGGCCGACCAATCGCGCGCCCCGTCTAGTTCTCGCGCTCGCCGACCAATCGCGGCTCCGCAACCCCACCCATCGTGCGCCGTGACAAATGCAACTTTTACTTCCGGCTGCGTACACGGCCATCGCGCTTGATTTCGTCGAACTCTCTGGCTGGTTCTCCGCAGTTCGTCACCTCGTCGTCCGTGTATTTGATCGCCCGTGTAAATTCACCCGCGTCCATCCGCTCTACGCATCGTCGCCCACCTGCGCTCCCGCAGTTCTATATCATCCGAGGGGTCTCTTTTGTTTGTCGTATGTCCATCCAGAATCTCAACACATTCGGTGAGTATGAGGGGAAGAAAAAGAAAGGGAAAAAAAAGACAAAAAAAAAAAAAAAAGAGAAAAAAAAATGGGATAAAAACGCGAATTATCGTCGGCTCGTCCCTCGTCTTCCCGCGCTGTCATCCGACTCCGTCTTCGGGATCCTGGGTCTCGCACCGCGTTCTTTCGCGAACGAGGACGATAAAACCGCACTGCCGCGGGGACCCCCTTCCACCCCCCGACACCCCTCTGGGGTTAATCAAAATGGCGATGGCGGCGTTGTTCGCGCGTTCCTCGCCCTTGCATCATCCTGCGCAATTTTCCGTTGGTTCTTTTCATATTTCTCTGTCTCTTCTTCGCAGACCCCTTTGCAGATGCAATCAAGGGTTCAGATGATGACGTCCAGGACGGCCTCGTGCATATAAGGATCCAGCAGCGGAATGGTCGTAAAACCTTAACAACGGTGCAAGGACTCTCCTCGGAATATGACTTGAAGAAAATCGTGAGAGCATGTAAAAAGGTGAGCGAGCGTGCTTTCCCCTCCGGAGATCTCCTTTCTCCTACCTCTCCTCTGTGTTATGTGTATGTGTGTGTGTGTGTGTGTCTTTCTCCCTCTCCGCACTTTGCCCCCACCTTTGGTCAGTCAGGCAGAACTCTAAAAATAGGTCTGATGCAAAGAATCATGAAGACAGTGCACGACGTACAGATATATAGTTGTGCAAATTCTCACAAGTTGTATCTACAAGTGGTTTGACGTATAGCATTCTTTGTTTTCTATTCAAAATCATTGCACGATGACTTGGCTTTTTATAGCTGCCTTGTTCATTGTTGAATGAGTCATTAATTGATACTTTGTATGCCGTCGATATCTAATATTCTCTCTTTGATGTGTACGACACTTTATTGTGCTTCCGCAAATAGAATGACATTTTATTTTATTGTATATTGGAAGCATTGTTTCTTCTCTATATGTTTGTATTTGTAATTGATAGAAAATTTATATAAATTTTTACATGTATGTATTAGAAATGATATTTAAAAAACCATTTATTGACACGGAAGAGAAAATTGTGTATATATAAATTATCTTATACATTCTTTTCTTATTCAAAGTGTATCTATTTTTGTTTCACTTTATAAGCGTCATATTTGTATCTATGCTTGGAAATATCCAAGCTATAGTTAGTCATGGTTATCTCAAACTGATAAGCTTTAAGTACATTGTACATGGAGATAAAGAAAAATCGACCTTTCTTAGAAGGAATTTAGAATTCTCTAGCAAGATAAAGATCTTTTTGTCAATACCCAGTCTAATATATGATTTATCTTACACAGGAGTTTGCCTGCAATGGGACAGTAATAGAGCACCCGGAGTACGGGGAGGTGCTGCGGCTGCAGGGGGACCAACGAGAGAATATATGCCAGTGGCTGACAAAGTCAGGTCTGGCAAAACCTGACCAGCTGAAAGTCCATGGTTTTTAATCGACTTAACAGCAGCAACAACAATCATCATCCATGCCACAAGCTTACAACAGCAGACAGCTCCGCCCCTCGTCAGCGCTTCATCATTGTCTCAAATTGAATCTGTATATCAGTCACTAAACTCCTCGTGGGATATCCCGATTATATTCTATCACATCAGCATATAAATATAAATATATAAATATATATAAATATATATATTATATATATATACATACACACAACGCGCGCATATATATTTCAATAATAAAAAAAAAAGAAAAAGAAAAGAAAACAAACGAAACGGAGAAGGAAGTAAAACGAAAGAGAGGAATTAAACAAAGGAGGAAAAGAGGAGATATTAGCGAAGAAAGAGAGGAGATTATATAGGTGTATAACTGGCGTATAATAGGCAATATAATCTAATCAGAAAAAAAAATCTTTTTCTCAAGATATAAAAGCAATACATCACACTGTAAGCCTTATGTTAAGTGATAGCGGCTGCTGAGGTAGGAGGTGGTCTCTCTTCCTGCCTTGCAGCAGCGGTAAAACGGTGGACAGGCAACACACCTGATTTTAATAATCATCGTCGAGGAGATAGGGGCATAGATGAACGAGCGGTGATTAGAAGTGCCTGGATGGAGGTTCTTTCTTGCGTTAGGTAGTATGTACCTGGGCGCGATAGACGTGTTCCGAGAAGGCAGCAAAGCGTAACCGTAGGTTCCAGATTGATTCTCTCTCTGTGCTCACATCATCTCTTTCTCTCTCTCCTCGCGTCCGCTCTTCTTCGTCTGTATCCCTTCATTTTGTAGTATCGAAAAAGTGTTGAGAAATTTTTCTTCTTTCCCCCCCCCTTTTTTTACGTTTATATATATATATTTCTGAAAATGAAGTGTTTCACGCTGGTGTTTTTTTTTTTTTTTTTTTTTTTTTTTTTTTTTTTTTTGGAGATTGCGACGACTTGTTGAATATTTATAGGACAGTTTCGATTCTTCCTTTCACGTAGAGGACATCCCTCTTTTATTCCGAATAATATATATGTATATATATATATATATATCGTGTCCACTTTTTCTTGCTTTCTCTCCCCCGTCCCCTTTTTTTAAGCCAGTAATAATTAAACGATGAATTGTTTTTTTGTTTTTTTTTTTGAAATAATGATAACGAGAGTTAATGGAAATTTGTGGCTGTTCTAGATAAATAAATAAATAAATACATGAATGAGATGTAATTTCACCGCATTCTCCCCTCTTCCTCTTTATCGTTTCAAAATTCAATGATGTAAAAATTTATTAATTTTATTAAAAAAATTTGAATTGTTTATAGAAGTATATATTTTTATTTACACATATATATGAATATTGTATATATGATAAGAATATATCGCTATTCTATTAATATGGAACAAACCGTTTTGTCTGTTTTCGATAATAATGTGATAACAAATTATTTAAATAACGATAGATGACACAAAAGAAATTCAAACCAATTCAAGAATTCTGAGATTCGTCGAGAATCGCATTTCTATCGCTGCAAGTATACAAGTGTTCATTAACCGAACGATGTAGATCGTCGGAGAAAAAAAAAATCATTAGATAAGCTATCGTTGTTTATCGATTTCAATTGTGCTAGGCTTGCTGTATAATCACGTTTCGTAGAATCGCAGCCTCTTCGCGTTAATTTAGCTCAAACCGCACACAACAACGGATTAGAAACTATATGCAATATTAATAATTATATCGAGATATAAATTTCTTTCCTTATAAGTTCCATGTAATTAACGAGTTACATGTAACTAACAAATATTTTGCTAATTATTCGAGGAATCTAGTATATTGCGTTGCAGATTTTGATTTTTTATAAATAATTGCGAAAAGAAGTCAAAATATTGTCAGACAAAAATATTCAATTAATTTATCTGTTATTTACAACTATTAATTCAGAGAAAATAGAGCGCGTGTATAACTTTTTTGAAAGGTTCGATATAGAATCAAAAGGAATTTAAAGTGTTAAGATAAAAAAGATGAAATTCCAGAGATAAAAAAGATGAAGTTCCTAAGATAAAGAACTTGTAATAAGGGAAAAGTAAAATTTTTATCGCTACTCTTTTCATTTTATTGTCAGAAATTCCAGGGAAAAGTGAAATTTCCGTTAAACTTTATATCTTAATGGAAATATGATATCGTAATGAAAATATTTGAAGAAAGATATAAAAGGAGATTCGAGGAGAAATAATGAAAATTAAAATACATATTTTTTCCTACATTTTCTTTATTTCAAAAACTCAAACTGCATTTAATTTCTAATTAATTTTTTCCAACGTTGATTCTTATCGATGAAAAACAAAATTAATAAAAAATAATTCATAAAAAAATTGAGGAGATTGAAGAGACAAGTAAATAAAAGATAATATAAAAATGAGTATAGAGTTCTTTTTCAGCAAAAAGAAGAAATAATAAAAATTAAAAATATAAAAAAAAATTTTAATGATATTTAAATTTGAATAATAATTTAAGGTTTTTATATATCGATAAAATAAAAGTACTTATAAAGAAATTAAGGAATAATCAAAGATTAAGCGTTTTCATCTATTCGTTCGATTCCGAAAAAATGAATTAAGTAACATGAAAGAGAAGAACGAATGAAAAGTAAAAAAAAATATATTTTTTCTATTTAAAAAATTTAAGCCCTGCGCATTAATAAATACTTTCATTATTGTAAAATAAAGAGAAATATTAGGAATGATTTTAAAGTAAGGGGAGTAGAAATTATTATTTTCAAATAATAAAATCAATATTTATATCTAAATTTATTTATATTTTTATATCACAGTTTCCGGTTTTTATTATTTAAAAATAATTTTTTCTTTATTGTTCGCAGGGCCTTAAATTCTCTCTCGATTAAAAAAAGTCACCGTCGAGGGAAACTCATTGATCTTTATATATAAATTATATCTATATATTAATATTAATAATAAATGAATAATACTATTAATAATAACAATTATAACATCAATATCTAATATATTAATAATAACACACATCATATATTACCAAAAATAAATATCTCTAAATTAATAATATAATTATATAACGAATGACATGTATATATACGAATATATACATCGATCATCACATCGGGGAAATTCCGAAGACGAAAACTCGAACGCGGGCGGAGAATTCGAAAGTGACGCGCGGCTTATCGCGCGCATGCGCGCGGCCCCACTCCGAGCGGCGCGACGTAGGCTCCCGTCCGTATCGCGTTGCGCGGCGCATCACGTCGGGGGGCGCCCCAGAATGCATCGCGCGCCACGGCATGTGCCTTCCGCCATTTTGTAGTTTGCTCGAGGGACCGTGCGTGTCGAGTGTCGATTCTTCCACCTCGGTAAGGAAACACCGTTCCGTGGCTGCGTAAGCGTAAGAAGCCGCTTCGATCCATCCGCGCGTCGCGGTTCACCGTCTTCGCGGACAAGGGCGGACACACGTCTGTCTCTCTCTCTCGCGCTCGCGCGCGCGCTCACTCGCTCGCCTGCCCGCCCGTCTTCTCACGCGTCCTCGCGCGCGGCCTCGCGGATTCCGCGCGAGAGGGGAAAAAAAAAACGTGCTGCCAGCAGCAGCAGCAGCTCTCGTCCCGTCACGTCGTCGCCTGTCTTCTTCTTCTTCTTCTTCTCTCCTCAGCACCGTGTCGTGTCGTGTGCTTGTTCCGCGTTACATATTTCGAGCGTGTGCGTGCATGCGTGCGAGCGAGCGAGAAACGTTCGAGCCTTAGTTAGTTAGCTGGCCGCTAGATTCGATCGGCGAGAGATTGAACGTACGAACGAGCGTGAATCACGAGAACGTGCGAATTGGCAAATGCGCTCGCGACGCCCCGCGCGCTGAGAGAGCGACCGAGTGTGCCTCGAGAGAGCTTTTAGTTCGAGAAACCGAGATCCGCACGAGGCCGTCCGAGAGAGAGAGGGAGATAGAGCTAAGCGAGCGAGCGGGCAGGCAGGCAGGCAGGCATCTCGTAACGTTAGATTCAGGGCACATGGGATCATCCGGGCCCGTCTCGAGATGAACGGTGATTTCGGTAACGATCATCAATCCATTCATCGTCATCGTCATCGATGTTACACACGAGTGTAGTTCTTCGTCATCATCAAAATCATCATCATCATCATCATCATCAAATCATCATCATCATCATCATCAAAATCATCATCATCATCATCATCAAAATCATCATCATCATCATCATCATCATCATCATCATCATCAAAATCATCACTTCCTTATGTTGGTGTGTCTTTCCGTTTAAACTCGCGCCGCGGCAACACGTTGTCATCGTCATCGTCGACGTCAGTAATCGTCGTCCTTGTCATCGTCATCGTTATTGTCATCGTCCTGAGAGCGACCCGGCCCCGCTGGTCGAGGTCGTTCCCCGAGTCCGGTATCCCGCGCTATATTTGGCAGATAAACTCGCGACTCGCCGCGCGACTCGTCGGGCTCCGCCAACATATTGCGCGTCCTGTCACGCGGAGATCCTCGCCTGGGGCGCCGCGGGCCGCCCCGAGGGGCCGCCGTCGTGGCACGCAGTCCGATACTCCCGTGCTGGGGAGCCGTCCGCGGCCCTTTCCGGCTCCTTCCCCCCGTCGTGGACGTCGTCCCCTCGTAGTCGAGATCCTCGTGAGCCTGACTTCCTGGGGGAAAAATAAGGGAGAGAGCTCGTACACGTTTTACTCTACTAGTTTTTGCGTGTATCAGCATGCCTGTACGGTCGCTGTCACCTAGTGAATGTCATTTGTACACCCTTTACGTGTGTTATTGATGGTTTCACCAAAGTGAGGCCTATCGATGCTGCACAGACAGAGGATTAGTAGCTTATTAAGTATCGATGACAAAGTGGTGTGCATATGTATGGTACGATTACAATATGCCAAGTGGCATTTGATATTCTGCGGAGGAGAACTCTAGACTTGGAATGACTCTGTGGCACGTTTCTTCTGAATACAATAGTTGCGATGTCTTATATAATTGATCTATGCAAAACACACCCGATTATTTTATGTAGAGTCATCATAGATTGAGCATCAAACTCCAATTGTTAAAATTACAAGTACAAGGATGTGTATGTGTGCGCAGAAATATGATATTTCATAATAACTGGACTTGCACCTTATCACCTCAGTCTAGGTTAGAATGATAGAAACGTGCTGTTTCTGGACTTCAATTGATTTGGATTTCTTTGCGTCTACTTGAAGTAAATTGTCATCGCAGAATATCCAGTTACATGAACAAATTTAATCGTTGCGGTAACAAGTTCATGGTCTTAATCGTAACATACATATGAACTTTGATGCAGGAAGATCTGTGAACTCTTAGAGTTGCTATAATGAACCTTCTCCCTTTGTAGGGTACGTTTACATGAATGGGGACATCGGGAAGCTGCCACCAGGGGCGGTCTACCCAGCCACCCCTGAACCTCTGGGTCTGCAGGTTGCAGGAGCGATCGGTGGTGGAGTGCCTAATATAGACTACGGAGTCATGAACGGTGCGCCAAGTGGCAGTGAACTGATTCTTGATGCTGGTGTCGGCAGCCATCTGGAACCATCTCCCCAACACGCCATAGGCATGCATGGAGGCGCGATTGGATACAGTCCGGTGGATGTTGCTGCTCTGGGCGATGCTTCTGCCGCTCCGCCACCATCCGCACCAATGGCTGATCTAAATGTCCCTGGTATACCCTTGGAACAGCTCAAGCAGATGCTCTCTTCGCAACTCGAGTACTATTTCTCCAGGTAACCAGGGAAAGTTCTGGAAGTCCTCGATGCTACAAAATGATTTTGCAAATAACTTTGTATCAATTGCAAATGATTTTCCTTTATTATCGAGTCTAAAGTCCAACTTTTGACTGCACATAATGTTACTCTTCTAATGATTTTATAATGATATTACATAAATGGAGTTATCACTAACCTAAAATCATTGCAACATCTGTTGGATCAATTCTTGATTAAATATAAGGGAAAATGAGGAATTTAGTGAGCTCAATTAAGCAGTAAGCTTTGTATTAATCGTCGTGCGTGATTTGAGCTGATGAAAGACATTTTCATGTTGCAAAAATATTATTCTTATTTCAACTAATATTCAAATTACATAAGCACATGCATATGTAAGAGCACAAGGTAACGAGATATGTGATAACGCGACCGTTGTTCTTTGCAGAGAGAATTTAGCCAACGATACCTATTTGTTGTCACAAATGGATAATGATCAGTATGTGCCGATATGGACAGTAGCGAATTTTAATCAAGTCAAGAAGCTGACGAAAGATATCAAGCTTATAACGGAGGTGCTGAGGGAGTCTCCCAATGTGCAAGTGGACGAGGAGGGGCAGAAAGTTAGACCCAATCACAAACGATGTATCGTGATACTTCGTGAAATACCAGATAGTACTCCATTGGAGGATGTAAAGGTACGTCACCCTTTTTAAAAAACAAAAAAAAAAGGAAGACCAAGAATAAACTCTAATTCATGCTAATTTTTCACTGCAGAATTTATTTTCCGGAGAAGGATGCCCGAGGCTTATCTCGTGCGAGTTTGCTCATAATAGTTCGTGGTACGTGACGTTTGAATCCGACGACGATGCTCAAAAGGCCTATCGATTTTTACGCGAGGAAGTTCGAGAATTTCAGGTAAATTGCTTTACATAACGGCTTGGTATAATTATATAACCGAAGCTTACATAATTTTATCCGAATATAATTGACAACAAAGTGTAAAGTATAAATGTTCCCAAAGATTAAATATAAAAAGAGTAAATCCATAGAGATCCACAATTGAATATCTGTATAGTTATATAACTACGAGTTTAGGTTTGTAATATATTTTTACTCTGATTTTTTAATGCAGGGAAAGCCAATAATGGCGAGAATTAAAGCTAAACCAATGAACAGGCTACCGATACCAACGGTGGCCAATGTAGGTGGTATAAAGAATGGCTACAGAACTCCACCCCCTCCTCCTGTCTACGATCCGAGCAGTTACACGACTGGACAACAACGTTTTCTCTATACCAATGGCACGACCATGCCTCAAACGATGCCGGCGTACCCGAACCAGGTTGTTTATGT
This sequence comes from Nylanderia fulva, assembly GCF_048542155.1. Lineage (NCBI taxonomy): Eukaryota > Metazoa > Arthropoda > Insecta > Hymenoptera > Formicidae > Nylanderia > Nylanderia fulva. The sequence goes on along the minus strand of NW_028190077.1, from coordinate 83,380 downwards.
AAGTACATAACAGTACAGTCTTCAAATTGTGCGCAAAACATCGTAGACCTTCATAAATTGATCGGAAAATATTTTTACTTATCTATCCTTTCAGCATCAACCGTTCTATCCCGGTATGATGCCTTGGGGACCAACTAGTCCCGCTTATTTCGATATGTCCAGTGTTTTTACGATGAACGGAATCACACCGCACAACACGTTTACTCGTTCAAACCCAAGATACACTCCTCGCCACAGGTACGACTCAATATCCGAGATTTATAATTATAACGATGTTCTTCGTGGAGATATTTCAGCATTTTGATTTTCTCCTCTTTTGTTGCTGTATAGAAATAGACAAAGAAACGGCTCCGACCGAAGCTGCTTGATAGACCCCGTCAATCCTAGCAACAATAGCAACAGCCATCATCACCACCACCACCACCATCACCACCACCATCAGCCGTCGTCTATGCCGCCGCTGAGCAATCGTAGCTCCCATCCCCCTATGACCGGCGGCAACGTGTCTCTAAGCTCCACGTCCACCTATCACGCTTCGAGCCTGCCTTCCTCGAAGCCGCCCACCTCGTCGTCCTCCTCTTCCTATCAGTCCGGCACAAAGTTCCATTCCTCGTCGTCCGCCACGTCGTCCGTCGAGCACGCGAAGGGATCTTCCTCCTCCTCGTCGTCCTCCGCGCAGGACCAGGACGCGGCGGCCGCGACGGTCGAGTCCTCCTCCACTACCACCGCCGCCACCTCCCTATCCTCGGCGCCTTCGTTTCCGCGCCACCGTATCCACCGCAGGACCAAAGATCAGGACGCGAAGGTGGCTGCGGGAAATAATCATTCGCTGCCGGCGATCAAGGAGTCCCTGCCGGCGAGCGGAGGCAGCAGTAGTAGCGGCGGTAGCTGTCCAGGTGGCGGTGGCCGCAGCAGCGGCGTCCAGTTTGACCTCGAGGCGGCCGCGTTTCCGCCTCTACCCTGGCCTCGATGCCGATCACGGCAAAGCGTCTACTGACATCGGCACCAGCGGCACCGGCACCGTCGAGTCCTCGTCGCAAAACCGACTGTCCGACGTCGTCAAGGGCACCGCCAAGCTCAAGGCTGTCATGAAGGATAAGGAAAGTGCTAGTGGCAACCACCAGCAGCAGCAGCAGCAATCTCCCCAGCAGCAGCAAACCGCGGCGCCTCCGCAGACTCCAGCGACCGCGACGGCTGTCGCCAGCAGGTCCGCTAGCCCCGGAGCGGAGGTACCGGGAAACGCTGCGTCGTCGACAAACTCGTCGACGAGCGCCGTCGCCGCCGCGCACACCCTTAATCCGCCGACGACGACGCTGAACAACGAGAACACATCATCGCTCGACGCCGCCGCCGCGCTCAGCACCGTCATCGCGCTCACTCCCCCGTCATCTCCTGATAAGTGAGTGGGATTTTTAATTATACGCTCGCTCTCGGTGTTAAAGAGAAAAACGGTGTTTCGGGCAGTTGCGGAGAGTTGCGTTGGTTCGCGAAAAATTCCATTGACTGCGAATGACGAACTGGTTGCCAATTTGGAGATGTGATTTATATGATTTTTAGAGGAGGCTCCTCCGACGCGGAGGACTCTCTCCGTACACATTTTTTATCCGACGACGTAATGTTTGATGATTCGTCGTGAAGTGTGGAAATGTTTCGGTCATACAAATTTTTTTTTTTTTTTATTTAAAATTTTTTTTTTAAGATTCTCCAACAATGTCGCCATTCTTTATTCGTTTGATGCGTACAAGAGAGAGAGCTAAGGGAAATTCTTCGAGTAGAATTCCTCTTTTTTTTTCTTTTTTAAGCAAAATGTGGCTATTTAGCTCTCGATTTATACTGAAGGCGAAAACAAAAACGGCTGTTTTGTTCCAAAGTACGACGAAACTTTCCGCTCTCCCAATACACGATATATGTACATATATGTATATGCGCGCTACTGCGCAAAAAGAGAGAGAAAGAGAGAAAGTGAAAAGTTCTTGGTCCTTGAATCGTTAATCTTTTATAGGACCGTTTTAGTTTAATTTTACATTCGTAATTATTTTAGTTTTATCTTCTTTTAAAATTGAATTTTTCATTTACTTGCTTCTAATAAGAAATAACTATTCTTCGAAAGGATATTTATACGCGATTAAAAATAAAGAAAAAAAAATCAAAAAAACGAGATTTCGCGCGATTAAAATATTAGTGAATCGTGTTGCTGTGTCCGTCAATCCCTGTGTTGGAATTACAGCTATTTTTTTTTTTTTTTTTTTTAAAGATAATTAAAGATAATTGTGTTTGTGTTTGATTTAAGTTGTTCTAAAAATCATGTAATTGAGATTTTGATAAGACGATGAGATAATCGCACTAAAGATTTTTTGGCCCATTTACAAAAAAGCATTACGTTAATATTTTGCTAAGTAGATTTTATTTTTGGTTTACGCGGTTGAAAGTTGACTTTCCATTGCTTTTAAGTCCTGTAAATGGTTATGATGATTTTACTACTTTGCACTTTTTGCGAGAATGATATATATGTACAGTATCATATATGTGTGTGTGTGTGTGTGTGTGTGTGGGTGTGGGTGGGTGGGTGGTGGCTGTATGTATGTATGTATATACATACATATATATATATATATATATGTATGTATGTATGTATATATACATACATACATACACATTGTTTGTATCTAATCACATTATTAATTGATACCTGACTCATAGAAAGCAGACGCGCGAGTCATGTGGGGTCATATAATAATATATATTATATATATATTTCAATTTATAAAAGAAATTGAGAGATTCAACTGGGGGTTCTCTCTCTGTTAGGGATCCCTAGGAATGCCTGTGTCGTCGGATTTTTATATCCTCGGATCAGAGTGGACCGTTTTTTGGTATCCTTGGATCTTCCAATTGTCATTCGATATCTTCTCGAACTTCTTCCATCCCGAATTCTGCTTTTTTTGTATCTTTGGATTCTTAGACTTCTCAGAGAGAGAGAGAGAGAGAAAGACAGAGAGAGCTTTAGTTTTTCACCGGAGAGGATTCATCGACACAGATAGTGTAAAAATAAAAATAAATAAAATAAAAATAAAAAATAAAATAAAATAAAATAAAAATCTAAAGATCCAAGGATACGACATTGCGACGTCCGTACGAAGTTTTATGTAGGACCCATTAGATTAAAAAAAAAAAAAGTAAAATGGGGTATCGTAATATATGCCTTGAGGAATGCCGAATTGTGTTTCATTGTTGTTATTGTGTTATTGTTGGCTGCATTATGTGCTATGTTGTTCTGTAGAGAGAGAGAGAGAGAGCGAAAGAGTGATGGAGATATTTTATTCCTCCTTCGAATCCGATCCTTCCTTCCCGATCTGAGATATCGATCGGGCCCCGATCGATCGAACATTAATTCACGTCGATCGATCTGTTACCTGGAAGGAGGAAGAGAGAGATCTTTTCCTTTTTTTCGTTGAAAAGATATATAAAAGGTTGAAGCTTTCTTTTTTCCATCGCCATAGTTTAATATCTCGAGTTATAAAAGGAAACATTTACTAACCGTTGATACGCCAAGTAGCAAACTGACGTCATTAAACATCAAACTGACGTCATCAAATGTCAAAGTGACGTCAATTTTACGTCATTGGCGTCATTAAACGTCAAAATGACATCAATTCCACGTCATTGGCGTCATTAAACATCAAAATGACGTCAATTTGACATCATTGACGTTATTAAACGTCAAATAGACGTCATTAAACGTCAAAATGACGTAAGCTTGCTATCTAGGACCTGTCGAGTTACCGGAGTAGTCTCTTATCCGCCTGCATTCTCGCCGCTTTTTATTATTTTCAATAAAAATGCGTGTATTTTATTATCGTGGGGAAATTATTATTTGCGAGAGAGAAAGAAGAGAGAGAGAGAGAGAGAGAGAGGGAGAGGGCCAAGGATCTAAATATAAGTATACGACTCGAGATTCGAGATTACAAGATATTTTAATCTCGCATAGATTTTCCCAGTTTCTCAGAGACTCGATATGATCCTTCTCTCTCTAAAAGAGAATGTCGAGACGAGGGTATTTTTTATTATGCTCGAGATTTCTTCTTTGAATCTTCGAGTTGTGTTAGATCCTTGGATTTATATACGCGAGATAGAGCCTCACGTCTTATCGTCGTTTATTACATTTAGTTAATAAATAAATTAATTAATTATATGTACTTGCAATTGTTACGATTTGCCATTTTTTTTTGTCTCTTATCGATTACTTCGTTATCGTGCCTTTCTCGATTCTGTGTTTCTAGAGACCTTTTTTTTTGTTCGTGTATAAGGGCTTTGAATTAATCTTTTGTTTTCCTTCATAAGGATTTTATAAGCATGCTGTATAAATTCGGTATGTAAATAAGGGTTTTTTAAGTTTGCGGTACCGTGTTTGTTTGTTTTTTTTTTTTTTTTTTTTTTTTTTTAGAATGCTTAGTTCTTGAAAGCGAAGTAGATTCTTTCATTCCTGGATCATTGAATTGCCCTCGAATATTTCCAGGTGGAAAATTATTTCCTTGGATTTAATACATTATTTTTCAGTTATTTATATTTTTATTTACATTTATATTTTTAAGAGACAAGTTCAGGACTCAGGATATCGACGTGTTATTTTATTTCCTCGTATCTTGCATTTTTATTAACACAATTTGTGAATTTTATCTTTAATGTTTCTCGCCATGTTAGATTGTGACGTCAGAGATGCGAAAATTACACATTGAAAATTCTTGTATGCCATTTTTAGAATTTTTAAAAAGCTATTTTGATGAAACACAACTTTAGATTATTTTAAATTTTAAACGTCAAAATGACGTCATTAAACATAAAAATGACGTCATTTTGACGTTTAATGACCAGTTTGCTACTTGGGTAGTCGGTTTCGGACTGTTTTAAAAGTGTGCTAAAATCTGAAGTTGTTTCGTCTAAATATCTTTTTATTAAAAATTCTAAAAATGACACGCAAGAATTTCTAACGTGTACTCTCTCAACTCTTGACGTCACAATTCCAACATGGAGGAGCCAGGAGTATTAAAAAAATTTCTTGCATGACAAACCTAAGAAAATTTTGGGGAATCCAGGATTGTCAAATCAATTTTTATATACATATATATAAAATTTTCCCTAATAATATCTAATCCAAGGAGTATTTAAGCGCGTCAATGATCGAGGGATCTAAGAACTATTCCTTTCGATGATTGCAGCACAACACCGCATACCTTCGATTGAAAATTAGCATTAGACAGCTATTGCTAGAAGCGCACTTACTTAGAACGCTAATAATACGTGTGCGGGAATGTATGCGGTATATATCATTTTATGGTATATTTCTCCTCTTCTTGCCTGTACTTTTCTTGTTGCGGCAAATAAATAAAAAGTTAAATAGGGATATACATATATGATGAACGATATTATTTTTCAGGGTTTTTCTCTTCTTTTTTTTCTCTCTTTTAGTATATTATGATTATTATATATATATTATTGCTCTACTGTCACTCATTTTCTTCTTTATTATTATTATTATTATTATTATAAATTTTTAATATTATTAAGATATTATTATTAATTATTATTGTTTCGGTTTCGAGTTACTCTTAAAGGCATTTTGATGATGAAGTTTCTCTAGCTCATAATTCTAACGTTACTAGTTAAGTTGTAATTCTCGTCACGTGATGATTGAAAAAGAAATAAATATAAACGGAAGAAATGAGAAAAAATACACACGGCCTCAGCATGGCACCTGATGGACCTTTTTGGTAAATTGACTATAGTTGCATTGTCATCAGCGATGAAACTAGAAATTAATAAACAATGTGTATACTGATGTTTGTTAATCGTGTCTTGCGATAATATTGCAACAATCCTTATCTCTTGCGTATCCCGTCGATCGTTGGGCGGTTCTCGCGAAATAAAATTTTCATTTCTCGTTGAAAAAAAAAAATTTTTTTGCTCTCTCTAACAAGACGCATCTTTGTCTATAATTTCAACATTGTTCGAGTTTTGTGACAAACTTAAGCTTCTTTGTGATTTTAGTAGTCAGTTTCTGCTCCGTCTTGGCTCCTGCTTGGACGGCCAAGTTCTCGAAATTCTTTCGAGTGATTCACCGACTCGAGAATCGCCTACACGAAGTGTTTTAGTCTCCTCTCATTGTGCATGAACGAAGTTGATATATGCGGTGCGGGATTAACAGTTACGTAGCGTGCGTTTAGTATGTGATGGTGCACGTAATTTATATATAGTTCGCATTGTATCGCACTTTAGTATCGCAAATTAGCCCTAATTATTTGATCTTGAGTTCCGTTAAGAAGCAAAAGAAATTTTCATTATAAAAATCAATCGTCTGTCTATAAAGGACTTTCTCACAATCCTTATGGAAATTGGATTTAGTAGAATTGGCTGGTTTTTTTATATGTATTGTTGCTTACGATTTGCTGAATAAAAAAATGTAATAGCTTGGAAGCTAAATAATGAAGTTACTGAGTTATAACTAGTCAAACAATTCGCAGATCTCGAAAATGAAAAAACCATCTAATCTTATCAAGATTCAAAAAACTATAATACTAATCCTATATGAAATTAAATCTTGATTGAACAGTAACAATCCATTATTTAGCTTTGAAGCTATTACATCTTTTGTTCAGCAGGTCATAAGCTACAACATGTAAAGAAACCAGCTGATTTGATTAGGATTCAATTTTATATAGCTTCAAAAACTCCTAATCTTATATAAAATTGAATCTTGGTTGGACAGTAATCCCATTATTTAGCTTTAAAGCTATTAATCGTTTGTTTAGCAGGTCATAAGCTATAACATGTGAGAAAACCAGTTGATTTTATCAGGATTCAATGTCATATAGGTTCAAAACTCCTAATCTTATATAAAATTGAATCTTGGTTGGACAGTAGCTGTCCATTATTTAATTTCGAAGCTATTACATCTTTTGTTCAGAAGCTACAATATATGAAAGAACTAGCCAATTCAAATTTCCATAAGAATTGTGGGGAGTCCTTTTTCACGTGTGTCCAAAGATCTGAAGGATATAAAAATCTAAGAGGGGTAGGATACCTCTAAAGTACTCGGGAATGTAAATATTTGTTTATCCTGGTATCCTCGGGGCAGGAGAATGTTGAAATGAGGTATTGGGAGTGTCTGTGTCTTCCTGGGAGGATCCAAAGATGAATCCGAGAGAGGATAGCTAAAAGTAAGCATGTGTGTTAGCTCTTTACTACTGACAATGCACATGCCGTCGACAGATCTATAAAGACTGACGACTCGAACATGGTGAACGGTGTGGACGATCCTGTTGTCGCGCACCTGCCTGCGGCGACAGCGACGATAACGACGACCACGACGACGACAACGACGACGACGGCGGCGACAACGACGGCGACGACAGGACGACGCCGAGCCGATGTCCAGGTGCGATTGCAACAACGTCGTCGTCGTCCCTCCTCCTACTACTGCCTCACAGAGCTCTCAATCGCAGACTGGAGTGGCCTCTGCCTTCCCTATAGTAAGTATCACCAGCTGTTATCTCAAAGAGAAGAGCCTTTTGGAGCGTCTCCCAAAGAATTTCAAGATATTTAATCTTAGATCTTTAAGGATGACAATAGTTGCTTTTCGTTTACATCGAAACTCAGATAAATTTCACTTTTGTCTTTCTTTAACGTGGATGTTGAAAAGAGATACAAGTGAGATTTATCTGCGTTTTGATGTAAATGGAAAGCAACTAAAATCTGAGGAAATTTCCACATATAGACAGGGTGTAACTGAAAACTATCAGGTTTTGTGGCCAATTTTTGTTTCCTCCGCGAAAATGTTCAAATCATTTCTTACATGTTCTCAATTTTTGTCATTTTTGTAACTGAGTCTTAAATTAACAATGTATTAAAGTAAACCCTACCTGAAATTAATTGAAGAATGTAGCTTTGTTAATATTTTAACTCTATAATCGTCTCCAAATTAATCTGAAAAGAATTTGATGGTGTGTTCCATATATATTTGTTCAGTTAAATTCTGTATGAAGAAGGATAAAATATGATAAGGATAAAGCTGAAGAGATGGATAGAAATAAACGTAAAAAAAAGTGTTTTAAACAGTTCAAAATATTCCAATAATACATATATTATATCTGAAAATCTAAACCGTTTGTAAAGGTTTTCAAGGTACAAACGGTAATCCTTGAACATTTGTTACACACTCGGAAATGTTGCATTATAATTATTCTCCGGCCTTATGTTCAGAATAATGAATATTTTTTAAATTCCCTGTTCTAATAAATGTTTGGTTGTTCACGACAGGATCTTACGAGGCCAAGCTATGCCCAAGTAGCGCAACATTGTCGTGAGCTACCTTGTACAAAACACAAAACAGACGAGAGGGACAGAAATGTTTAAAGGCTGCACGTGAGTATTACCTCGTCAAACAATTTTTACATAGACTCCACTCTTCCGAGGAAGCTACGTATGCGGAAAAAAGAATGTTGAAAAGTTTAGCCATACGTTAAAGGAGAAAGGATCACAAAATTTTGAAGCACATATAAAATATAGCTCTTGCCAAACTTTCGGCAAACTTTTCCGCGCACATATTGTAGCTTCTTCTCTTCGCGATGCAAATTCTTTCATTGCTATCTATTATTCTCAGAACCAGTTGAAGTCCATGAATCCTGAATCCTCCGGATTTCCGAAGAAATCCTTCTTCCTTCCTGGATCTCATCCATGAACCCCGATCCTGGAATCGATGTAAGACAAAATCGGGAGTCAAAAGTATCGTTTCTTCATTTAAAAAAAAAAAAGGAGGAAAAAAAGCAACCTGTATGTCTTCTGTTTCCTCATGTGCCGAATGAAGGTGACGGAAGAGAGGAAGAAGACACACTGTGTAAACGGCGAAGGGCCGACTTCGGATGTCGCATTCGAAGAGCAGGACGCTGCCGAAATATATCTCTACCACGCGACTCGGGATATGAAAAACGAACGATATTTAGCTGCGCTACGACGTCATCGCCATCTTCTCGGGGCCGGGATCGGATCGGACGGAATCAGGATATCGGAGCTCGCCAGCTGTAGCTTTCACCTACCTATCTATCCTCCCCCCCTGCCTGCCCCCTCCCCTCTCGGATCGACGCCGTCACGTGCTGCAGGCGCGTGAGGAAGAGAGAACTTTTTACATTGTACAGTGACGTCTCGCCTACGATCAACGATCGGATTGATCGACGAAGATCGGTCAAGAATGTGAGAGAGAGAAAGAGAGAGAAATAGTGTGTGTATGTGTGCGAATGCGTGTAATTATAGTGGCTCATTCGCGGGCGCTACTATTATTATTACTACAGGGTGATCGGAGAGTCCCGTGGGACGACGAGAATTGATGATGTTGATCGCCTTTAATTTGTTTTTTTAATTGGTCTTTATTCGTCAATTTTCGTGAGACGCAATGATTGATTTCGATTGTAATTTATTCGCGATCGCGGAAGGACTTTAATATTGATAAGGGAGAAGAGACCCGAGATATTCTAAGACTCTGATGATTTCGATGATTATCCGAGCGGACGGAGAAAGAAATTTAGAAAAGAAAAAGCGACTAAAGTCCAGGGGAGAAAGAAAAGAACATGGCTGCGTGCCGTGTTTGTCTGATAATAGAAAGAGCTTTGTAAAAAGAGACCTCATGATAGGCCGAATCGCTATGTTTCGAAGATCGGGAAAAAATCGAAAGATTGTAGGAACGTGTAAAAATTTAAGTTTAATGAAAAAAATCGATGATTTGGATGTTTATCGACTTGTAAAAAAAAAAAGACGAGTTTCGGATAGACGGGAGTTTTCAGTGTATCTAATGTTTAATAAATTTAGTTTTCTAAAAATGCTGCGCCTCTATATTGATCCGAAGTACATTTCGATCATATATATGTATATATAAATATATGCCGTGTTTGTTAAATATCTATATATATATGTATATATACTCGTTATTAATTAAGAATCTTACGTCTAACTAAGACTTTCTTATTTGGTAAGAGTTAAGGACTTTTAATTAATAACGAGTATATATACATATACAGATTTAAAGAAAAAAATCTTACGAATCTAAAAAATTTAACATATATTTATATATATATGATCGAGAAATTACTTCGGATCAATGTAGAGGCGGAGCATTTTTTTCTTTTAAAATACTATAAATTTTTCTCTCGAGCAACCGCGCGACTTCCCGATCACCCAGTATAAATTGCGTGAGAGAGAAGAAGAAAGAAGAAGAAGAGTATTGTTATATATCGCTTTTGGTTCTGTGATTGAGGTACATATTTGTTAGCTTGTATAAAAAGGAAAAAACGCGTTAAAGAGATAAGATACACATTAATCTTTTAAAGAAACCCCTTCCCCCGCCCCTCCTTCGCGCGCGCAGGGCCGTAAAATAATTATATATATATAACCAGAAAGAAGAAAAAAACATGTCTATATATATATATATATAGATATATATATACATACATATATATATATTTGTGCCAAAAACACACGTACATTGCTTGACGAAATCTCCCGATATGCAACGAAAATTGGACGCCGAAGTCGGATATAATAGAGGGATGAGAGATTCTCGCAAAGTAGAAAAAGCGCGGAAATAAAACAGAAAATTCTTCTCTCTTCCACGCCCCCCCCCCCCCCCCGAATTCTTTAATTGCGACGAAAAAAAAATTATAAATAACGAGGAGAACGAGAGGATATCGCGTCTCGCGAAGCTGTAATTTTACGTGCGAGATTATGTGGATGATTTAAGAGATGATTTAAGCGATGAGAAGAAAGGAAGGATAGATGTTATGATGATGATGATGATGATGACGATGATGATGATGATGATGATGATGATGATGATGATGATGATGATGATGATGACGTGATGATGATGATGATGACGTGATGATGATGATGATGACGATGATGATGATGATGACTGATGATATGATGATGATGATGATGTGATGATGATGATGATGATGATAAGGAGGAGGTGAGGGAGGAAGACGGTCGAGAAAAGTAGATCTTTTTTGTATTTTAAATTCGTCGCGAGTAAAGTTGACGGTGATATCGAAACCGCAAAGTTAGGATAAGAGTCGAGAATTTTCAGAATTGAGGAGTGATTTTGGAAAACTTGAATTTTGTAAAAATAGGTACTTTTTGAAAACACATAATAGTGTAAGTTTGAAAATAAAAGCGTAATTTCAATTATAATACACGATAGAAATTATATTGTATTATAATATAATACAAAAATAGAATTTTCTATTATACGAAGGCATAAGAAAAGTGTGTCTAATAGAAAGAAATTGAAAAAAATTTAAATTAAATTCTTCAATCGATTGCACACGAAAAAAATGTCTTATAATTATAATGTGTTTAAAGTCACTCTAAAAATTTATTCGCATTCATTTAAGATCTCAGTTTGGTCGAAAAATCTTTATCACGATCATTCCTCAATTCGCAAAGTTCATTTCAGATATATTCAATATATGAATTGGATTTAAATTCATCGACTCGAATCTTCGGGAGTTTTTTTTTCCAAAAAATTTGCCCTCCCGAGGCAAAAAGTTCTTTTTGCACTTGGAAACTTCACCCATCTTCGATATCTCTCGCAATTTTATCTCGATTCGGATTTTCGGCGTTTTCCCGTCTATTTTTTTTTTATCTCCGGAAATAAGAACGAATCTCTGGAAATCTCTTCCTCCTAATTATTTTCTTCTTTTTTTTTTATTGGAAGATTTCTACCTAGTTTTGAGAAATAATCGCATAGTTTTACATCCTTTTAATTTTTTTAACACGATTCTCGATCCCCTAATTTTCCCTGGGATCGATTTGGATCCGATTGTTTCGGGAAAAATAAGCAAATCATCATCCATTCCCGACCGTCATCGCGATTCCATCCCCTCGCTCTCTTTTCATTGAATTTTCTTGTTGCCTGATCGCGATTCTTCTTTACTCTTCCGCAGTCGCTCCGATGAACGAGCGGCCACTTCCGGATTTTTTTTCTGTGAAAGCTCGATTCCTCTCCTCGTCCTCTCCCTTTTTTTAAGCTAAGCCTCCCGTTTCTTCGCGCCGCGATCGGAGAAATAGATTCTTTCCATTTTATCGACTCCCTCTGACGAGACGTTTTAAGAATTTTTAGTATCACGCCTTCTACTACTTCGGCAACCCAAGTAGCAAACTGACGTCATTAAACGTGTCAAAGTGACGTCATTGGACGTCAAAATGACGTACGCTTGCTACTTGGGAAAGAGAGAAAGAGAGAGAGAGAGAGTGAAAAAGGAAAAAGAAAAAAAAAGCGAGAAAGAATGTGCGCGAGAGAACACACACTAATTCGGAGTAGCTAATAAAAGTGTTGCGAGAAATCGGGATGACTAATTGAGCACGCATTTAAGTGCCTCAAAGTATGCTGTATATTATTGATTATCGATTACCACTATTATATAATATTAATTAGTACTATTGATTGCTCTATTATATATTATTATCTCATCATTTTATTATTATTATTATTATTATTATTATTATAAGCAGGAGCTTTTGGCTTTAGGTGTTATATGATGATGCATATGTACCTACACACACACATACACTACTGTATTTAGAGCGAGAAAAACCAAGATAAAAAAGGTGCGAAAGAGGAAGAGAGAAATCTCGCAGGAGATGGACGTTTCGCTTTTCGTTTCTTCTTTTGTTTTTCGTATATTTTTTTATTACGAATGCGATGGAAAAAAAGGATGCAAGAAAGGAAGGACGAGAAATCGATCTCCTGCGAGAAACGAGGATAAAATGCTGTGTGTATATTGCTATATACTTTTTGAACTTACGATGCTGCCGTTTCATTTATTAATACACACATACACACGTACATACATATATACATACATGCGTACAGGGCGTTTCCAAAATTATAGGATTGTCAGCTGTTTTCTGTTAAATATGATGATTGAGTTTGAATAAATCAAATATAAATAATAGACGGAAAAATGTAGACTCTCATGGAGGATCGTGATATCGCGCTGGAAAGACTTTCCTTCTGGAAATTCTTGCGATTTTTTGCGACGAATTTGCGATTCTGCGACGAAATATTTGGATCGACTCTCTCTCTTGAGAATATTTTTTTTTTTTTTCGTAATTTTTATTCTCAAATGTTTAAATAAAAACTCGAGATTTAAAAAAAATGTACAGATACGACAGTTCATAAAAGGGACGATTGTAAAAGGGCTATTTTAATATTTCCCACTTTTGTAATAGAATGTAATAAACGTGTATATATGTATAAGATAAAGAATTGCGAGACTTTTCATCGTATACGAGAGAGAAATCGCACAGAAATGTCTCCTAAAGTCGCAAGGATGCCGGGAAGGATTCTTCGTGCGTGAGATTCTCTGGAAAATGACATATAATTGACATTACATGTATTGTATATGTATATATACGGGGTGTCTCAGGACCCACGATTTATTTAACCGACAAATTGCGAGAACATATTCTACAAGTGAAAATAGGAAATAGTATATTGTCAATCCGCACGTGATACACATACTATTTTGTATTACAAGTGCAGGCAAAGTAGCTTTGTGCGCGTTTTCTGTGCGCGAGGTGGCCGATCGCACGCCGCCATCTTGCGACGGCACGGTGTGGGAATAGCCGCGTTCCAAGTTATTGTCCACGGCTGAAGCCGTGGGCAATGACTTTGAACGCGGCTCAGCCGTAGGCAATGGCTTTGAATGCAGCTTATTCACTCACCGCGTCGCCGCTAGATGCCGGCGTGGGAAATCGGCCGCTTTCCGCACAGAAAATAGGCACACAAAGTGCCACTTTGCCTGCACGTGTAATACAAAAAATGTTACATGAAGTTCGACTAGAAATACTTTATTACTAGACTATAAACAAATATTGAAATAGAAGAACTTGATTCGATGTAACTTATTGCAGGAAAAAGAATCTTGTACTAATTCTATGTGAAATTCAATTTTGGTTAAATCAGTTGATTTTTTTTGTTTTATATGTTGCAGCTTATAATCGAATGATGAAAAAGATGTAATAGCCTCAAAGTTAAATAATGGATAATTTTGAGCTACAGCCAGTCAAACAACTCGAGTTTTTCATGTTTTACTAGCTGTAAATCAGTAACTGTCTATTATTTATCCTCGAGCCTATTACATTTTTGTTCAGCAGGCCATAAACTACCCCAGATAACAAACTGACGTCATTTTTTGAAATCACTAAATGTCAAAATGACGTCATTTTGACGTTTAATGACGCCAGTTTGCTACTTGGGAGAACATAAAAAATCAGCTGATTTTATCAAGATTTATTTTTATATAGGATTAGTACAGAATATTGAATTTAAACTCTGTAATAAAGCATTACTAGTCAAACTTCATATAACATTTTTTTTTAAATTTTCACTTGTAAAATATGCACTCGCAATTTGTCGGTTAAATCCTGAGAGACCCTGTATATCGTAATTCTCGTCCGCTGCGAGAGAAAGATATCCCAGTTCGTAGTTTCCGAAAGCTTCCCCGTACATCCGGTACAACAAATAATTAGCGGGTGTTAGAGCAAAAAAGGATCGAAACCGGAAGCGCCGTATCTTTTTTTTCTCAATTCGCGCACGCGGTGCTCCAGAAGAGATACACACACACACACACAGATTTATATATATATATATATATATATATATATATATATATATATATATACATACATACATACAGCATATATATATTTTTTTTGTGAAAAAGAAGCGCAATTTTGTCGCCGATTTTGTCTCCAACGATTGTAGTGAAGAATATTTAATGTATATATATATATATACATATATATATGTATATATATTATACGCGTATGTATACTATTGCAAACAAACACACACAAGCGGGTTAGGCTAAGTAATTAGTACATACGTTGATGTATGTGTGCGTAATGTATAATAATAATAATTCGCGACCCTAACGATTATCGCGATTATCCGAGGAAATATATCGCGGATTTGTAATGTTCTCGTAAATTCGCGGATTCGTAAGAAAAAAAATAAGAAAAAAAAGAAAAACAAAAGCGATTCGCACACACACACGTAATCGCGCGCCTTGTCACATATATACACGCAAGCGATATTCCCTAAAGATTTATCAAACGACCCCTCCCTCTCCCCCCCCCATCTCCTCCCTCTTTTCTTTGATTTTTTCTTGGATTAACACTTGGGTTTTTTGGTGTTCCTTTTTTTTTTTTTTTTCGTTTATCCCTTTTCACGCGACGCGTTTCACCCCAGGTAACAAACATACATCATTTTGACGTCATTCAACGTCAAAATGTTATTTTGACATTTAATGACATTAGACACCAAAATGACGTCACTTTGACATTTAATGACATTAGATGTCAAAATGGTCATTTTGACATTTAATGACATTAAATGTCAAAGTGACGTCATTTTGATGTCTAATGTCATTAAATGTCAAAATAACATTCAACGTCAAATGACGTCATTCGACGTCAAAATGTTATTTTGACATTTAATGACATTAGACATTCAAAATGACGTCACTTTGACATTTAATGACATTTTGACGTCGAATGATGTCATTTGACGTTGAATGTTATTTTGAAATGACCATTGAACCAATGACCATGAATATTAAAAAGACCATTTTGACATCTAATGTCATTAAATGTCAAAGTGACATCATTTTGATGTCTAATGTCATTAAATGTCAAAATAACATTCAACGTCAAATGATGTCATTCGACGTCAAAATGTTATTTTGACATTTAATGACATTAGACATCAAAATGACGTCACTTTGACATTTAATAACATTTTGACGTCGAATGATGTCATTTGACGTTGAATGTTATTTTGAAATGACCATTGAACCAATGACCATGAATATTAAAAAGACCATTTTGACATCTAATGTCATTAAATGTCAGTGACGTCATTTTGATTTCTAATGTCATTAAATGTCAAAATAACATTTCGACGTCGAATGACGTCATTTGACGTTGAATGACGTCATTAAAATTCAAAATGACGCTATTTTGACATTTAATGACGTCAGTTTGCTACTTGGGAGCTAGTTTCTTGTTTTTCGATCGCGCACACGTGGAAGGAAAAAAGCGCGGTATAATTATGTAGTCTGTTAATTGAAAATTATAAACGGAGGGATCTAATTAACACTGTAGATACTAATCGCGAGAGAAGATAGATTATGTGTGAGGAAAAAAGAAAAAAAAAATATATATATATATATAATATTGGCCTGCGTTATTAACGGCGTTGTTTTTTTTTTTTAGCGATAAATTCTAGTTAGAATAGAAAAGAGAGAGAAAGAAAGAATTAGAAGAGTAAGATACTGCGAAAGTACTTTGCCCGTTAATTAATTTAATGAGCGCATTACGGCTAATTGAGTGCTATTTATGTGATTTTTTTTAAATAGAGAGATCCACACGCCGATCGAATTTTGGTTCTATATAGTAAACTGAGCTTTCGGATCCCTCTCCCCTTCTTCCCCCTCAGGTCGTTGCTCCTTCCTCCCCCTCGGAGATCGGATACTTTTACAGTGACGTTCGAACATTTTTTGATAATCGGTGTCGCATCAAATAACGAGGATTTCTCCAAGATTGCACCGCGTGAGAATAAATATGTGAAATAATATAAATATAAAAAACGCGACGCGAACTCCGATCTCGTGAAAAAAAAAAAAAAAATTGTCCATTGGGATCGAGTGACGTCGCGGCGGATTCTCTCTGGTGATTATAAATAATATATTGTGTCGATTGATTAAAAGAAAAGAAAAATCACACACAATAGCAACGTTTCGTTGGACGCATCAGGATAAGCTGTGATTATATAAGAAGAAAAAAAATGAAGAAAACAGAGAACCGAGCAAGAGAGAGCGAGAGAGAGAGAGAGAGAGAGAACAGGACGCAACAGGATGTGTATTCCTAGAAAGTCTGATTTTGTAAACTACTTCTACGAGGAAAACACTTGTGTATTATATATATATGATATGCGATATATATGATATGATATACGATATGATCTATGACGTTTGTTTATTACTATGTAAAGTAACAGATTTCGAAATTAAACATTAATTACTGTTAATCATTGCGTCTTGAATCTCCTTTTTTTTTTTAATGCGAATGATCAAAAGAAGTTTTGCCCAAAGGTTTTTTCTTTTTTTTTTTTTTTACGAAACGTGAAAATTTACATGCATACATTCTTTCGCTCTTTAGAACTCTCTTATTTACATATTAGAATCTTTCTTATTACTCTCTAATTATATATCATATTTAAATAAAATTATTTATATATTTGACTTACAATTAGCGATAAAAAAATAAGTTAATATTTATTAAAACAATATTATACAATTATCTCTCTAACAACAACCTTGAATTGCGTGATTTCGAATTACGTAAAAACGTTTGACGAAACACACTCGCGGATCAAAAATTTAATACTCGATTTTTTTTTATTGTTCACAATTGTACGTGAGATTCGGAGGTTTATTTCTTGCGGAAAATACTCGGCATGCTAGGCGATACGGTTTTCTGTTGAAAGATCTTGCTCATCCTTTGCCTCATATCCTCGACACCCTGGCCTACATTCACCGTCGCCATAGATAGGGAGAGCCCGGAACTCGTCGAGAGTGTCCTGAAATGAAAAGAATATTTGCAAAATTATTGGGGCATTTATTGACAGCTATAAATAATAATTAACAATAAGGTGCAATTTCTCTTATAAAATTTCACCTATAACATTTATAATATCATTTACAGTATGTTTCTTTATGATTAATTTATGGTTTAATTTATTATATATTCAGTTTATTATGTATATACAAGTATAATTAAAATTTTTGATATACAGGGTGTCCCAAAAGTCCAGCAACAGTCAAATATCTCGAAAACAAAGGCATTTTGAAAAAAATGATTGATTCAAATAAAAATTGTAGGGCTTTAAGTGGCACATTAAATAGTAATTATTATAGTTATTTTTAAGAAAATGTATACAATTTGCAACACATTTTTTTTAAAAACAATTATGCGTTTTCTTTACAATTGATTTGTTTAACTATTTCATGCATAAAAATATTAAGATAAGATTTATCGAAAACTGAATGTTTTACAAGATATTTTGTATTTTATGTTAAAATACTATATCTTTTAAACCTCATAACTCGAAAAGTAATGAAAAAACATTTTATTATAGTGTTTTGAAAAGCTCTTAAAATAAGCTACATGAATATGTTATCAAAAATTGAAAAATAGTTTCAATTAAAAATATCAAAGTGGAGATTTTACATGGTCTTAACAATGCTATTTATGATGACATTAATATTATTATTAAGCCACTTAAAGCCTGTAACTTTGATTTGAAACATTTTTCTCATAAAGAAAAATTTCTCTGTCTACGAGATATTTAACTATCGCAAGATTTTTAGGACACCCTGTACAGTGCAGAATTATTTTTGTACAATACCTCTCCATCGGCTTCATCAAGTCTTGCTTGGATTCCGCTTCCCTGAGCAACGAGCGTACCGCGTCCTTTTGCTGAGGCAGACACTGATTCACCAGCGTCTCGAGGTGCCTCAGACCCGGCAGCACCGTTTCAGAAACGCATTGGCTACTTAAGGGACAGTAGACCAGGACCGAATAGGCTTCCACCAGCGCGTTTACCAGCTCGATCTTGCGGCTGTGTTGAAGCGCAAACGAAGCAATCGTCGACAACTGCGTGGCTATTACTGCAATTGACAATACGGCGATATTAATATAGAATAATACTGACAGATACAAGTAAAATTCACGTAGCGAGACATAAGAACAAATTAATGATTTTTTTAATCAAAATATCCCGCACTCATCTTAAATAAACTGGTTTCTTCATACATTGCTATAACTTAAATGACCTGCTGAACTGAAAATGCAATTCCAAATAGAATATAAAATATTCAGGATGATAACGTCATGATGTCATTTAAAATTTTTACATGCACAATTATTTATTTATTCTATTATTCACGCATATTCTAACAATATTCAAAGCAACATACATTTTTTGAAACTTATATTAAAAAATTAAGCATGCCCTCCTTGTGAATAAACACTGGAATTTATTTGCAATTTTATTTAATATAAAAATATTAAAATAATAAAATAATAAAAAAATCCCTTATTACATATTTTGTTCAGCAGATCATAAACTACAAATAATATAAAATAACCAGCTGATTTATAACGGAAATCTATTTTACATAAGATTAATGTGAGGTGCTTTAGAATTACATATTCAAATGTATATTAATAAGAAATTAAGAGAGATAGATGGATGAGTTAAGGGTAATGATTATACTTACTGATTTCTATGTAATTTTGCGGACAAGTGGGAGCGACGGACGCGAACGTGGTGACTAATGAGGTCGCCAGAGTTTGCGAGAGTCCTTGAGGATCTTTCGCGATCGTTTCCAACGTCAGACGTGCTTTATCACGGGCTTCCCTCACCCTGCACTCCGTTATTATACGACCCAACGAGGAGATCGCGGCGCACCGTACGTCACTGAAAAGATTTCTTTCATTACTTCACAGAGAGAGGAGAGATTCATTACACTTTAAATAATTTTATATAGAAGAGGACTTGTGTTTGTGCATCGTTTGGATATTTTTAAAAACGTAAAAAGATACAATAACTTGTATAATTTTAGTTTATAAATATTTAAGCTTCCTGGGACCTCGCCGCAGTCATGTTAGATTGTGACGTCAGAGGCGAGAACCAGGAGCCTTAAGATTACCGGAGCGAGATTTTAAGGAGCTAATGATGCTAAACTGAATCTAAGGCCTTCAGATACATGTATGCATATAAGAAAAAAGTATCTTTTACACTTCAGGGTCGCTGGCGAGCGTTACGATGGCCGGCACGATTTTAGTGTTTGCCAGTCGATCCGAGACGTGGGCGATAGCGGAACCGAATAACAGTCGCCGTTGCGCATCTTACAGGTCGACCTCTGATGTACCACACCTGCAAAGAAGAGAGAAACTGTACGAGATCGATCGAGAAGATATCACATTATAATATCAAAATATTGCATATTAAGTCTAAGAAAATAAGATAATAATGCTACATGTGTATATATCTTTAACTTAACTTTACTATTTTTAAGAAATATATTTTAATATAAAATAATTGTCGCTTGATAAATAAAAGAAAAATAAGTATTTTTTAAAACCTTTTATATAATTTAATATGTACTATTTTTTGTATTAGCATTATTTTTTTCACAAGCTAATAAGCTAGAAATATAAGAGAAAAAAATAAGATATATCTGGCACGAACCATCCCATAAACTAGCAAGCACGTATTCTTGTATTTGCTCGCGAGTACATAAAATGCTCGCGGCGATTTGCAGCCAGGATATGCTTGTGCCGCTCATGGAGAGCACCACGAGGAATTGTTTAAAATAGTTTGCGAGCTCTGTGGGATCGAGAGTGCTAAGGATCACCAAGTAGCTAGGGATCAACATGAAGCTCATATTCTTCCTGTCTGTCGATAGTGTTGTCAATTGTTTCTCGAGTTCTGTTACTTCCGGGGAAAATACTGTCTGTATCTAAAATAGTATTTATTTGTAAAATTGTTTTAAATATGCCAATATATAATATATTAATGAAAAACTTAATAAATTAAGAATTTTTGAAAGAAAAAATGTTCAAAAACTAAAATTGTAGAATCTACGAAACTTTCACATTAACGACGAATTTTTGTTTAAATGTAGAATCTTTATATTTACCCTGGATCGTGTGATATATTTGCCAAAGCCCACGCATAATGAGTGAATGTACATAAGAAATGCCTTCAAAACGTTTTCATGCGCTGCATCCGCACACTTCACCATTTCCAAGACATCAAACACTCTGCAAAAGCGGAACAAAAATATTCTCTGAGATTAATATTTCAAAATATAATTAATTAAATTCGTCGAAAAGTCAATGTTTGTTAATTATTAAAATTTATTTTAATAATTTTCAAATAAAAAAATTAATTTATTAATGTATTATCAACATTATATTATATTTTTATGTGAGAATATTTTTTCATCATTATTACATAATAAAATTAAATAATAATGTTATAAATATAATAATATAATTGTATAATATAATATATAATAATATATAATATTATGAATATAATATAATATAAATATATTATTTGTAAATACAATAATATATTTCTACATTATGTATAAGAAATAAATAACATTCACGTACAGTTTTTTCGTAAACCATTCTAATTCTGGCCAGGATGCATCCTCCCAGGATCTGGAGAAGAAAGTATTGAGAAGAACGCCGATGTCTACCGGACCCTCGTAGAATATCCTCGGATCGATGATATTGGAGTGACACAAGTCCAGAAATTCCTCGGCTGCACCACAAAGTTTCTAGAAAACTTTTGTGCTTTTGTTTTTGTGCGAGCTTTTTATGCAAAATCTCTAACAAGAAATGCTCGACGCTATTTTTGGATCTTTGAAAATTTTAAAATTCTAAGAGTTTTAAACTTTCAATATTTAACTTAAATTTTTTAATATTTTACTCGAACTAAATTCTTTCAAATTTATGAATATTTCTTTTTTTTTAATTTTACAATCTTTAAATTCTGGAATTTTTGAATCTTCAGATTCGACAGATTTTTATATTCTATTCTTTTTTAAATCTTTAAAATATTTATTATATCTATTTCCTCCTATATAATAATAAAAAATATATATATTTATATACTTGTCATTACAGATTCTCATTCGTTTCTTCTAACAACTCACACAAATCCGGCGACGTTCCGTCCTCGACGCAGGCTCGTACCTCGTCGGAATCGGCGACGCATAAAACTGTATAGGGCAGAATATATTGTAGGATAGCGATCGACGGCACCAATTTCTCCTCGTCGACGTAGTCCTTGTTCGGCGAAGTGTGGGAATGCGTCGGCTTCAACTGATTCTTCACTTTCGAGATTACGCGCGGCAGCAAATTCAGATGCAGCCTCTTCAAAGATAACGCCCATTGTGCCAGAACTGGTAACAATACTGAGGATGCCGTTACGACGACCGTCGACGAAGTGTCATTAAGTGCAGTTAACGCCAGTTCCTCGCACTGTAATGTACATAAATTTATATGTAATGTTAAAGCTAGAAGTATTATTATATTTCATATATATTCTATATATAGTATATAAATTATATTTTTATATTATTATAAATTTTATTACACACACAGATTTTATATTTTTTTATATATGCAAAATATATTTATAATATATTTATTTTATATATATATATATATATATATATATATATATATATATATCTTGTGTGATATGTATGAAAATTTAAAAAAGAAAAAATAAAAATATATTAAAATAAAATACATATATATATATATATATATATATATATATATATATTAAATATATATAAAATAAAAATAAAATATATATAATAATACATATATTTAAAATGAAATAATATTCTATATATGTATATATCTCTTTACCTGGAAATATTTGTCAGGATCATCCATTAAAGCTATAAGCAGTGCTAGACTTCTCACAACACTAGTTCGAACAACAGGATCCTTATCTTCCAATAACATCTGTTGCAGCATCGATAGCATCAGCGAGTTCCTGATGGAAGCCGATGTATAGGATGCCAGCACAGAGCAACATTCAACAGCTAATAGTCTTCTCTCTGGATACTTGTGTTGGCTCTGCTCCCAACAGATTGTTAGGATTTCTTCACCTTCCAATGGCTCTTCCGCAAGTTTTGCCATTACGACTAAACCTAATGATACAACAAGAAATGGAAAGAAACTTGGCATTAATTTAGTTTTCAATGAATAAAAATTCTAAATTTTTAAATCACATAAATATTGTTGAAAGCAAATTCTTTTGTCTTAATCATTAAGCGATTTAAATTTAATAATATAGATCATTAAATTGGAAATTGAAAATATTGCTCCAACCAGCCAATATCATTTGCCGCTCGTCCTCCTGCGGCCTCTTTTTCAAATTGAACAACAGCTGTAGCAATTTCTCTCTCTCGCTGGAATTGGAATGCAGATGAATCGCACTGAGAATCAAAGGAATAATCTCTTCGCGCTTGTTAAGGATGATGTTGGGTACTACACGTGGCAAAATATACGTCAAAATCTCGACTAATGTATCTCGCGTGACTCCGCGTTTCAATGACTCCTCCATCGAAGATATTGTTGATCCCGAAACGTTCGCCAAGCAATGCGTTGCTATTTCTACTTTGAACTTTGTCGGCAAATCCCTGCAATATATATTAAGTTAGAGAAATCTTTAAGCTCTTTTCTAAATTTTACATCATGAATCTATTATATATATACATATGTATACTCTGTAAAATTTAGTTTATTTGCTAGCTCCAATTAATTTTGATTAACTCGATACAAAATTCTACATTGCTAATATTAAATATGTATAATAAAATAATTAACCTGGAGGATGCGGCTGGTAAGACGGAGGATTTCTCCGTAACATTTACTCTAGGTAATTGCAGCCTAGTCCACTCTTTGTCTCCTGGATCTGTCTCGTCTAGGCTAACTACTGCAGAAGCGCTATCATCTTCTTCCGGTTCCTGAGTGGTGATTGACATGTCCCTTGGTAATGATTCAAGCAGTTCAAACTTGTCAGGAGTTGTCGAGCTGGAATTGATGGTACGGATAGTTCCACAACTACCTGACTGTAAACATCAAAAATTTTTTTTTATGCAACATATAATGTGTTATTGTTCAAGTATTAAACTTTAAGAAATTTTAGAATATGTATAGATTTAGAATTCTTTAAATTTTTACGTTATTGATTGCAAAATGTTTTTATATAAAAAAAATTTTAATAGGCTCACTTTGACTGGATTTTCTATAACATTTTCCTTGTGTGATGAAATAATGTCTTGGAGAGCAGTTTTCTCTTGTTCCAACACTGTAATTTGTTGCTGTAACCTTTCAATCTGTTCTACCTGTAAGGAATACAGAAATACATTCTAGAATTTGAGAATGGATATATTTTAGCTTCTCAAATTTTATAGAAGCTCTATTAATTACCCAAAATAACAAACCATTTCCTGAGATTCATCCTTTTGCGCTTCCACTTCTTCGAAAACAAAGTCCGTTTGTATGGCAACACTGACAGACGAGGGTTTGTCATATCCATTGGCTCTCATAAACTCCCGATATATCTGTAATAATTCTGCAGGTTTTGGTATATCTAATCCAACATCTTGCCAATCCTCAAAGTCTTGATCTTCACACTCGTCACTGTAAGTAATCGAAGTAAGCTTGTAAGATCTCGCCAGCAAATATTCATTGATGAGAAAATTCAGTGCTCGCTGTTCATGTGGCTTTATGGGCAGTCCGATGGTGGGATTCTTTTCAGAGCTCTTGTCCGGTGTCTTCAGTGTACCTTCCAATTCTGAAATTTTTAATCATAATATATTATTAATGGAAAAAGCATATTATATAAATCAATATGAAAACGTACTATGTAAGCAAAACATACCTGTTACTACAGTTAGATTAGCACGCAGCGCAGAAATATTTTCTCTGGCCTTGCGTAACTCAAATTCCAGAATAGCAACTCTTTCATCAACGCCAGCTCCATCCTCCGAATATCGCGTCATGTCCAGAGAATCCAAAGTCGCCTGACTAGAAGATCTGGCTAATATGTAATGTTTCATTTTATTATTATAAATTATTATATATTAATATATCAAATTTTTTGTATAAATTATTACGTTGATATGTTATTTTATAGTTTAGATTTCTTATATGGTGTTATGTTTTTTTTTTTTTTTTTTTTTTTTTTACAGAAGGAAAGTGGAATGTAAATTGTAAGATGTAAAGGCTAATGTACAAAATTGAATTCCTTAGCAGCAAAATAAACTCTATCTAATCTAATATATTGATATATCAATTATTATATATGTAATATTATAAATATAAATATATATATATATATATATATATTTATAAAACAAAAGAAGAAAAATAATCGGATTAATTTAATAATTTTTTTAAAACAAGATATATATATATATATATGTATGTAAATGTAGAATTTTCTTCACAAAATACATACGCATCGGGGTATATGGTTCTGGTTTGATGTTGGAGTTCTCGAAATTGTTTGGATTTGAAAAGAACTCTCTAAGAATAGGCAGCTCCTTGCCAGCTTCGCATAATTCAGCGTGCAATTCCAGAGCTGTCAAGAGAAGCTTCTCGTTGAGAAGCTTCGTGGCCATCTCTTCGTAGGATATCGACATCCTTGGAGCCAAGTATCCTGAAGTAACAGTCAATATGAACAAAAAACTTATTCCAAAAGAAAACACATAGTATACGTATATTATTGCAACATACGCATTTAATTATTAGACAATTATACTTGTAATCGAATAATATTGTTAATATATATATATATATATATATTTTTATGAGGATCGGTAAATGAAAAGATAACCTTTATTGTTCGCGGACAGTGACTCTTTCGACTCTGCGATCGAACTTGTCATTCTGTTGATTGCGCTCAGGTATTTCTAAAAAATGACATTTCCACGTAAGACAACGTTAAATTGTCTCGCATACGCTCTGACACACTAAACACGCAATACATATGTAATGAAAGGTGATTATTTATAGGAAAATCCAATGACAACTCACCCGACATCACGAGACGTTGCGTGACACAGATGGGAAAGTCGATGGTAAAAATGTCTACAGAGAGCACGAAACATGAGAGTGGCCACCGGGATTCAGCGGCAGCGTGTACTAGTACGCCCCCAGACAAAGTGGACATAAATTAAGTCGTGACGCTCGGTAAAAAGCGCGGTAAAACGGCTGAGTTAAACAAGGACCAACGATCCATCGAGTATTATTTTATTCCGTTTTATTTGTCTACAATCGCAGAAACAAGGAAACCGAATAATTTCATAATGTAAATATAAATCATAATCTAAGAGTCTTGACGTGTTGTCAAACCAACACATGTTCATTCTTGACATCTTAAAATTATAATTTTGTTTTTATTTTCACAAGTATGTTTCGCTTCTTTTTATTATTTTGTAATATTGTTAAGTGAAGTAATTTTTTTATTGTATTAATCTCTGTACTGTATTTCTTCTCTATGTATATCTAGATCACTTGATAAGGACTCAAAGAAGGATCGAAACGTTGTGATTTAATAAATAATATTTGCCAGTACGGTCGAAAGAATAGTCCTACTTTTTTTTTAAATTCTGTCTGGCGATTCTCAAATATCTACGTTTTTATAAATCATAATAATTAAGGTTTCTGTGTGTTTAGGATATCAATATTGGAAAACATCAATTTAGGATATAACATTTTTATTTCTGCGTAAAATTTAACATTTCTTAATGTATAACAAATGTACGAATTTTATACTTTCGAAAATGAAACATGCGAGAAAAAACAATTGGCTAAATCAGTAAATATTGTGTCTAATATTGCGAACAATGTTGGTTCAAACGTTTGATAAAGTGGTGGCCAGAATTCCTTTATAAAAGTTCAAAAAGATTATCTACAAATTGAAATTTATTAATAATACAATGTATTCTGAAAAAAGACAGACGAAATAAAATATATATAAAATCATATAATATAGACATTTGTAAAAATTAAGAAAATATAAATTAATTGCAGCTTAGCACTTTCAAATTTTTACTTATTTTTTTATGTAAATATTATTAACTTGTAGAAAATATGTTCTATTTTGTGTTATGCTAACGTCTTTTGAATGACGCTAATAATGACAGTCATCATAAAGTGTTAAAACTCAAAAAGAACAAAAAGTCACGATAGTGTCATAATGATGTCATTTTGACCTTCTGTTCTCCTTGGAATCTTCCTCCTTCCTATCTTTAATGCTACATAAAAACCGTGAAAATCGATGAGAATAATTAATAAGTAATTATAATTATATATAAAAAAACCGCGCAGCAAAATGATCAAAGCAGCTTAATATCATGTAATATTACTTATATGTGTTACTACACCGTAAACTTATAAACTTAGTCTTATAATATAAAATTTCGTGAAAGTTTTCTTCTAAATATCGCAAAATGTTATTCATAATTTTTAATTGGAGATTTTGTCATCTGGGTAATTACAGCGGCGTTTTGCGGATAATGCGTCTCTATGCGTGATGTCTTTGTGTATAGGTGTGTGTGCGTGCGGGCGGTTTGATGGAATTTAAGGATTTTGTCCTCCGTGTAATTATAGCGGCGTCTTGCAGATAAAGTTTCGTTAGCATTTCATTTGGTACGTAATGCGTATTTTCAAATTTGCAAAAATAGCGACCAATTTCGTAATTATCGATCCATTTCGGCCCTGCTAAAATGAGATTATCTAAAATTAAAAAAACGCAAATAAGAAACAATGTACAAAAAGTGAAATAAATATAATTAACAAATTAATAAATAAAACTATAAAAAGAAATAAAATGTTCGTAGAATAAAAAAATATATAATTTTAAATAAAATACGTTTAATATGATACCTATATAATATATTCATACCTTCATTTACATAACATATTTTATTATTATCGGTAAGAATAATATAATTTGTTTGTCGCTTTGTAAACTTATAATTGTGACAATGATTCAACGGCAAGAAATCTGTTTCCATTGTGCGATTTAATAATATAAGCCAATCATTTATATTGAATGTAAAAATTTCATAACGACTGTCTGTATGACGATCCCATCCGATTATGACGCCGTCGCAATTATTGCAATCATCACGATGTGTTACGATCATTCCTACCGCAAATTTTACGTCCTTTGTTCTAATGAATTGCCCTGTCCTTTTTAAACAAACTACTTTGATCTGAAAGTATAATGTTACACTTTAATTTATCATTCTTGCCATTTAATTCTAAAATATACATTTATAGCAAATTTAATTACCCTTATTATTAAATTATAAATAACTATAACTCATAATATATATAACTGTACGTGTCAAAAAGAAAGAAGAGAGAATTTTTTTTATTACTATTATAACATAATTTAATATATGCGGCATATATAGTGCAAACATACTTCAAAGTCACTTTTATGAAACGAATAAATTCTATTACGCTGCACAATCTGAGAAATGTTGTTATAGTGGTATGTCACATCCGCAACTTTTAGCATTATCTCGTTTCGCATATCACATCGTTCTCTTGTATTAAAGCTTTCGCAATGTAAAGGATCCTCACAAAATAAATGCTGCGACTTCCACCAATCTAGTTTATTAACAAAACAATCCGGGAATTTTTCAAAAGTTAAACTAAAACATCTTTCATTTTCTGGATTAATCTTGCCACTGCAAAGCAAACAAATTATTTATCTATTATGCGCACCTGTGTATGTAGAAATACCTTTTATAAGATTTAAATAATTCCAAATTTAATTTTATACTACTTACTATCTGGATTTCCAGTATATACAGTGGGATAGATCTGATCGTTCACCGAATCCTATAATGTCGGAACGAAGACCAAGTCTTCTTGCCACGCTGTGATATATTATTAATAAAATAATGTCTTGTCCATATCTACTTTTTAGTACCTATGCCAAAAATTGCAATAAATTAATGAGAGAATGACAGAATTTAATATATAAACAACCAAATGGCCATGCTCACAGTACGATTTTCTTCTTCTGACGCCACATATAGTTATAATATACATTATATAACTTACATTATCTATACACATGAATTCCAGATTTGTATCGTTCACTTTGCACGGCCGAAATTTTAATTTGCGAAATATGTATTCGTCCAATGCATCGATAATCTGAATTCCTTCCGCTTCGTTCCAGTGATTATCGTCTATATTATTGTTTTTCCAATAAGAAAAAGCAAATGCGGACGTCGAAAATATCGAATGACCTGGATGTTCTTTTTTCAGATAATTTTGTACCTCTAGTGCGATATGATCCAAAAATTCTACTACGTACGCGTAAGTTACATCCTTTTCGATTTGTAAAGTTTGAGCTACATTAAAGGCTGTCCATTCCATAAGCCTCGCTCTCTGAGATGAAGTAAGAAATTTGTGCAATCTTAATTTTATATTATATTTCCATATAGAGTTAAATAGTTTCTCGTGATAATATCTTTCGGTTAAATCGCAATCAGTTCTTCTGAAAAATTTACATATTAAAACTGTGCAAGAACATAATCTATAGAGATGTTAGCACTATAAGATATATTAAGAATCTTACCGTGGAGAATGTGAAAGCAAGCTTTTTAGCTCATCATTGTAGAAAGAAAATTGAGAGCATTTTTGATTATAATAAAATACCTCCTCATAATTATGTATGACTAAATAATGATCATATCAAGGAATTATATGTTCAAAATTCACACAACTATCGATTGATACTTTGTGACAATGCATATATCTCATTTGTGACACGTATTTTCGAAATTGTCTCGTATAATTGATACCCAATTCTATAAAGTTCATAATTTGTTTCTTAGATTTGTATTCTTCATGATCTTTAGTCTTAGACAATATGTCACAATATTTTTTTAAAGAAGGCCATCTAAAATTGAAACAAAAAATAATTTAATAAAGTTTTCAAATAATATTAAGAGTTCTTGCAGCATCATTAATCAAAAAGTTCAGAGGTATATATTTTTAAAATAATTATAATTTTTTCATTTAATTTAATTTCATTTACATATTATATTTATTATTTAGGATACTTCACAAATTATTCAATTAATTGATATAATTTTATAATATTACAATTATAAAAAGTACTTTTTTTTATTTATATTTTGTCAATTATACATTTATATTTCTAATTTTTCTAATTTTTAATTATATTATATTTATTCATTTTTTAATTATATTATATTTATTCATTACAAATAGTAAGAATCTTCTCTCGACCGTACTGGCAAATATTATTTATTCAATCACAACATTTCGACCCTTTTTTGAGTCCTTATCAAGTGATTTGTGAAAATAAAAATAAAATTATAATTTTAAGATGTCAAGAACGAACATAGTGTCGATTTGACAACACGTCAAGACTTTCAGACGAGTTATTGGAGTCTTTGTTTTAATAAATTAATGTATATTGATTTTGTTATTAAATTTGAAATATAGAAATATATATATATATTTATAAAATTTATTAAATATCCCGAAAAGTATCACACTTCATTATTTGATTCCATATATGTTAATGATTACGGATTGGAAATGAAAGAAAAGTAATAAATATATTGGATGACGATTTTCGAATATATATAATTTGAAATTATAGAAAATCCATATAAAATCGTTATATTTCTACAAAAAAAATATTATATAGACAACACATACGCGCGCGTCATTGTCCAATTTTTTTAAATTGTATTTAATTTTGTTTGTTAACAATAACTGTTAACCAAATGTAACTCACAATGCATATCTAATCGTTGCATCGTCGCAGAAAAAAGTACAATATTTACGAGAATCGACTTGATTTGCTTTTTTTAGAAAATGATTGTTTATTAAATTCTCTTTATTCAACTCTCTATTTTATTATATTATACTTTTTATATTTGTAATTTTTAAAATAAAATTTTCAAATATTACTATGATGCAATGTTCGATCTATTCATGAAAATTTACAAACAACAAGAAATTACCTTTGAGAAAATTTTGTTTCCATATACTTTGTATAGCTGGCTGCGAAACGAAATTGTTTGCAGACGCATCGGAAATTAATGATATCCTCGATGGTAATATCCTTGTAGCCGAGAATGATGGGTATCAATTCCTCTGGTAAGGATTTTATCGTTGCCATTATGACAAAAATTCGAGAAAGATCACTATAGAAAATTATACAAACTGAAGTAATTGCAACAAATTATTCGCGAATAATTTAATATAATAACTGGCTGCTTCTAAAGACATTAAATTTTAGACTGCACAACACGTGTTCGATGTTAACACTGCGCACGTTGTCCACTTCCTGTCCATTATTTTTCTCAAATAGGTATACCTGAGGTGCTAAAGTAGTCCCTTTCGTCCTGCATTATCTTGTGATGTGCCATACGTAAAAGAGAGAAACAAAATAGTGTCCGGTAATTAACGGAGCAATGATTAAGGGCGGATTCTCAGGCCAATTTGGAGACGATTTTTCCTTAGCAAAAATGTTGAGAAGTCAATAATTTTCGGGTTATAAGCGATTGAAACAAATGGGTTTTTTTTAAAACTAAACGTTTTGAAGTTAAAAGTCTAACATAATTACATTTTTTAGTTAATTTTAGGTAAAGTTTACTATAATAAAATTTTAATTTGAGGCTTAATTATAAAGATTAATGACAAATATTAAAAAGTTGTATAAAATGATGACCTTTTCGACATTTTTGCTGAAAAAAATCGTTCCCAAATTGACCAAAGATTCCACTTGTAATCGTTGTCCGTTTATTACCGGACACCCTGTATATTGTTGGAAACTCTATTGTGCCATTTTCATTCTACAATGAGCCTGTCAGACAGAAGAAGACAGAGAATCACAGAGAACAGTATTAAATTTGTAACGGCGTAGCCGTTACTAACGCCTCGTGGGCCGATCACCCGCCCGCCACTTGAGGCTATGGCGCCTAAGGCGCCCCTAAGCACAAAATCATAACTGATACACGGGTCACCCTACCCCAGGGGCGCCCCACTACAACCCCCAGAGGCGCCCCACTACGACGCCGGCGTTACCCCCCACCACAGCCTCGAGGTAGAGTGGGGGAACCGCCGGCAGGGTATATAAGCCGGCTCGACGGATGAGCCGGCACCAGTCCTGCTCCAGACCTCCTAGCCAGGCAACGGGCTTCTCGTTGTTACGCCGGGTTTCCCGGTTTCTGGCCTCCTACCTTTAGTATCGGGCAACGGGTTTCTCGTTGTTACGCCGGGTTTCCCGGTTTCCGGTCTCTTCCTGTTACACGCCGGGCAACGGGTTTCTCGTTGTTACGCCGGGTTTCCCGGTTTCCGGTCTCTTCCTGTTACACGCCGGGCAACGGGTTTCTCGTTGTTACGCCGGGTTTCCCGGTTATAACGCGTAAAAGTGCGAAGCAAATATAAAAATAAATCATCTTTTAAATTATGTATCTCTTTAAAGCTTGCACGACACGAAGTAACACATTAAAAATTTTAACAGATTTTCAATTTTTCAAACAAAATGTAGTTATTTTTATTTTATATATTATTTACAAAAGTACCATTTTCCTATTTCGAGAATTTTTTTTAACTGTTACCCTTTTTTGTGTTAATTTAATATTATTCTGTAATTCTCTATTTTCTTCTGTCTTGAAGGTTCATTGTAAAATAAAAATGGAACAATAGAATTTCCAACAATACATTTTTTTTCTCTTTTCTCTTTTCTTATGGTGTGCATCACGTGACACCGTGCACGACGGGAGGGAGCATACTTTAGGTTCGCAGGTAGAAATTTCAGAGAAGAGTGGACAGAGCAAGAACAACGTCCGTAGCATTCACATCGAACACGTGTTATGCGAATTGAAATTTTTAATAATTATACGCGAATAATTTGTTGCAATCACTTCGATTTATATAATTTTCTATAGTGATCTTTCTCGAATTTTTGTCATAATGGCAACGATAACATCCTTACCAGAAGAATTGATATCCATTATTTTCAGCTACAAGGATATCACCATCGAGGATATCATTAATTTCCGATGCGTCTGCAGACAATTTCGTTATGCAGCCAGCTATCCAATAAAGTATATGGAAATGAAATTTTCTCAAAGGTAAGTTTTTGTTGTTTGTATATTTTACATGCATAGATCAAACATTGCATCGTTAGTTTTGTATATTTGAAAGTTTTATCTAAAAAATTACAAATATAATGAATATAATAAAATACAGAATAGAATCTATTAAATAATCATTTTCTAAAAAAGCAATTCACGTCGATTCTTGTAAATATTGTACTTTCTTTTTGCGACCGTGTGACGATTAGATATGTGTCTCGATTTGCATTCATTTGCTTAACAATTATTGTTTCAAATCAAAATATGTATGTGTTATCTATATGGTATTTGTTTTGTAGAAATATATAACGATTTTCTATAATTATGCATTTTTTATAATTTTGGATTATATACATTCGAAAATCGTCGTCCAATCTATTTATTATTTTTTTTTCATTTCTAATCCGTAATCATTAACAGATGGAAACAAATAATAAAGTGTGATAATTTTCGGGATATTTAATAAATTTTATATATATTTCGATATATTTAAAATTTAATAAGAAAATCAATATACATTTATTAAAACAAATAGTTAAAAAGACTCTAATGAACAATGGCTATTAAGTGAGTTTATTAAAAAAAATTTTATTTTATTAAATACTATTCATCTTATAATTTTTCGAACACAAAAAGAGTACACACTTTTAGATTATTTTTCTGATTGTAAATATTCCCCATTGCGTTTAATAAAAACGTTCCAGTGTTCTGGAAGTGCCAGGATATTTCTAGAAAAGTCTTTTACCTAAGAACATAAAGACACTCATGTAATGCCTCCTTTACTTCATCGTCGGACTTGGAGATCGATTCTTTATTATAGAATACAACTAGATAATTTTGTATATTCAAGAAATAACGCGATAAAAAGTATTCAAGGTTTTTAGTTGACACATTTAATAAAAACAAACGCGTAAAAAACGCTTTAATGAAAGACAAGACGCAGAAATTGGAATTAACGCGTATAGTTAAATATTCAAAATTCTTGCTTTAAATCTTGTCCATTTTAGCTCCTTATACGTAACATAATTTTTATAAATACATTATATAATGAAATAATATTTTTAAATAATTAAAAAGTTTTATTAAAAACACATGCAACCGGTGGCTTTCCGTCCATTTTCATAACGTAATGAATAAATGTAATATAAAATAATTAGAAATTATAATATAGCATACAAGTGTATAATATGATAAAATATAAATAAAAAAGAAAACTTTTTATAATTGTGATATTATCAATATAATATATCAATTAACTAAATAAGTTGTAAAGTATCCTAAATAAATAAAATATGTAAAAATCAAATAAAAAATTATAATTAATTTAAAAATATATTGCTCTGAACTTTGTTTAATGATGCTGCAATAGAACTCTTAATGTTATTTAATAATATTAAATCATTTTTTGTTTCAATTATAGATGGCCTTCTTTAAAAGAACACTATGACATTATGTCTAAGACTTTTAAAGATCGTATAAAATGCAAATCCAAGAAAAAAATTATAAACTTTATAAAATTAGGTATCAATTATAGGAGACAATTTCAAAAATACGTGTCTCAAATGAAATATGTGCATTATGACGATGAATCAATCGATAATTGTGTGCAATTCGAACATATATTTCCTTTCCATCTAGGACAGAGTAATTATGAAAAATTCATATATCATTGTGATCGAAGATTCACCATATTTTCTTTTTACAACGATGAGCTTAAAAGCTTGCTCACACATTCTCCACGGTAGGATTCTTAATATATTTTGTAGTGCTAACATCTTTATAGATTATGTTCTTGCACAGTTTTAATATGTAAATTTTTCAGAACTGGTTGCGATTTAACCGAAAGATATTATCACGAGAAACTATTTAACTATATAAGGAATTCTGAAATAAAATTAAGCTTGCGCAAATTTTTGACTTTACCTGCTAGAGGGTGGCTTATGGAAAGGATAGCTTTTAATGTAGCACAAACTTTACAAATCCAAAAGGATGTAAGTTACGCGTACGTAGTAGAATCTTTGGATAATATTGCACGAGAGGTACAAAATTATCTGAAACAAAAACATCCAGATCATTCGATATTTTCGACGCCCGCTGAATTTTTTTCTTATTGGAAAAACATTAATATAAACAATAATCACTGGAACGAAGCGGAAGGAATTCAGATTATCGATGCATTAGACGAATACATATTTCGCAAATTAAAATTTCGGCCGTGCGAAATAAACGATACAATTCTGGAATTTATGTGTATAGATAATGTAAGTTATATAATGTATATTATAACTATATGTGGCGTCAGAAAAAGAAAATCGTACTGTGAGCATGGCCGCGCGCGCGCGTTTGTTTGTTTATATATTAAAAATACTGTCATTCTCTCATTAATTTATTGCAATTTCTGACATAGGTACTAAAAAGTAGATATGGACAAGAAGTGATTATATTAATAATATATCACAGCGTGGCAAGAAGACTTGGTCTACGTTCCGACATTGCGGCATTCGGTGAACGATTAGAACTATCTTACTGTATACATTGGAAATCCAGATAGTAAGTAGTATAAAATTAAATTTGGAATTATTTAAATCTTTTAAAAAATATTTCTACATATACACAGGTGTGCATAATAGATAAATAATTTGTTTGCTTTGCAGTGGCACGATTAATCCAGCAAATGAAAGATGTTTTAGTGTAATGTTTAACAAATTCCCGGATTGTCGTGTCAACAAATCAGCGTATCAGAAGAGGTTGCAAAATTTATAACGTAATGATTTTTTACCGTGCAATAGATTAGGTCGAATATCACCATGTGAACTGCGAAACAGGATACTGCTAAGATGTACGGATTTGACATACCACTATAACAACATTTCTCAGATTAAGGAGCGTAAAAAAATTTATTTATTTAAAACAAGTAGCTTTGAAGTATGTATGCACTATACACACCGCATTAATTAAAATATATTATAATAGTAACAATAAATTCTCTTTTCTTTCTTTTTGACAGGTACAGCTATATACATATGAGTTATAATTATTTATAATTTAATAATAAGAATAATTAAATATGCTATAAATATATATTTAAGAATTAAATGGCAAGAATTATAAATTAAAGTATAACATTATACTTTCAGGTCAAAGAACTTTGTTTAAAAACAACAGGGAAATTCATTAGAACAAAGGACGTAAAATTTGCGGTAGGAATGATCCTAACACATCGTGATGAATGCAATAATTGCGACGGCGTCATAATCGGATGGGAACGTCATACAGACAGACGTTATGAAATTTTGACAGATAATCTAAATAGCGCCAGATGGCGAAATAATTCAATGCAAATAGACTACTTGCCTTTGAATCATTGTAACAATTATCAATTTACAGAACAGCAAACAAATTATATTATTCTTACCAATAATAATAAAATATGTTACGTAAATGAAGGTATGAATACATTATATATCATATTAAACGTGTTGTATTGAAAATTATATATTCTTATATTTTACGAACATTTTATTTCTTTTATAATTCGATTTTTTATTGATTTCACAGTTATAAATACATTTTATTTATTAATTTGTTTATTATTTATTTTACTTTTCGTACAATGTTTCTTATTTGCATTTTTTAATTTTAGGTAATCTCAC
This sequence comes from Nylanderia fulva, assembly GCF_048542155.1. Taxonomy (NCBI): domain Eukaryota; kingdom Metazoa; phylum Arthropoda; class Insecta; order Hymenoptera; family Formicidae; genus Nylanderia; species Nylanderia fulva. Next base: position 46,854 of record NW_028190077.1, on the reverse strand, counting down.
TTTAGCAGCGCCGAAATGTATTGATAATTCCGAAATTGGTCGCTATTTTTGTAGATTCGAAAATACGCATTACGTACCAAATGAAATGCTAACGAAACTTTACCCGGAAGACTCCGCTGTAATTACATAGAGGACTAAATCTGCGAATTAATATTATGAATAACATTATGCAATGATTAGAAAAAAAATTTTTTTAAATTTTATATTTTAAGACTAAATATTATATAGTAGAAACTATGACATTATTATAGTGTATAGGTGGCTTTCCGTCCATTTTCATAACGTAATAAATAAATGTAATATTATATAATTAGAAATTAGAAATATAGCATACAGGTGTATAATATGATGAAATTTAAATAAAAAAGAATACTTTTTATAATTGTGATATTATAAAATTATATCAATTAATTGAATAATTTGTACAGTATCCTAAATAAATATAATATGTAAAAATCAAATAAAAAATTATATTTATTATAAAAATAAATTGCTCTGAATTTCGATTAATGATGCTGCAATAGAACTTTTAATATTATTTGAAAACTTTATTAAATTATTTTTTGTTTTAATTTTAGATGGCCTTCTTTAAAAGAATATTGTGACATATTGTCTAACAATAAGACTATTAAAGATCGTAGAAAATGCAAACCCAAGAAAAAAATTATAAACTTTATAAAATTGGGTATCAATTATACGAGACAATTACGAAAATACGTGTCTCACATGAAATATATGCATTATCACAATGAAACAATCGATAATAGTGTGCATTTCAAACATATATTTTTTTCCCATCTTAGAGACAGTAATTATGAAGAATTCATATATTGTGATCGAGGATTCTCCATATTTTCTTTTTACAACGATGAGCTTAAAAGCTTGCTTACACATTCTTCACGGTAGGATTCTTAATATATTTTATAGTGCTAACATCTTTATAGATTATGTTCTTGTACAATTTTAATATGTAAATTTTTCAGAAGAACTGGTTGCGATTTAACAGAAAGATATTATCACGAGAAATTATTTAACTATATAAGGAATTCTAATATAAAATTAGAGTTGCGCATATTTTTGACTTTACCTGATAGAGCGCGGATTATAAAATGGATTGCCTTTAATGTAGCACAAACTTTACAAATCCAAAAGGATGTAAGTTACGCGTACGTAATAGAATCTTTGGATAATATCGCACTAGAGATACAAAATTATCTGAAACAAAAACATCCAGATCATTCGATATTTTCAACGTCCGCTGAATTCTTTTCTTATTGGAAAAACATTAATATAGACGATAATCACTAGAACGAAGCGGAAGGAATTCAGATTATCGATGCATTAGACGAGTACATATTTGGCAAATTAAATTTTCGACCGTGCAAAGTGAACAATACAAATCAGGAATACATGTGTATAGATAATGTAAGTTATAGAATGAATATTATAACTATATGTGGCGTCAGAAGAAAAAAATCGTACTGTGAGCATGGCCGTTTGTTTGTTTATATATTAAATATACTGTTATTCTCTCAATAGTTTATTGCAATTTCTGGCATAGGTACTAAAAAGTAAATTTGGACAAGAAATGATTTTATTAATAATATATCACTGCGTGGCAAGAAGACTTGGTCTACGTTCCAACATTGTGGCATTTGGTGATCGATTAGAACTATTTTACTGTATATATTGAAAATCCAAATAGTAAGTAATATAAAATTAAATTTGGAATTATTTAAATCTTTTAAAAAATATTTCTACATATACACAGGTGTGCATAATAGATAAATAATTTGTTTGCTTTGCAGTGGCACGATTAATCCAAAAAATGTAAGATGTTTTAGTTTATTATGATGTTTTAGTTTGAGAAATTCCAGTATTGTTGTGTCAATAAACCACTGTATCGGAAGTGGCAGTATTTTTATGGTAATGATTCTTTACCATGCAAAAGCTTAAGTCGAATATCACCATGTGAACTGCGAGACAGGATACTGCTAAGAGTTGCGGATTTGACATACCACTATAACAATATTTTTCAGATTATGCAGCGTAATAAAATTTATTCATTTGGTAAAAGTGATTTTGAAGTATGTATGCACTATACACACCGCATATTTTAAAATATATTATAATAGTAATAAAAAATTTTCTCTCCTTTCTTTTTGACATGTACAGCTATATACATATGAGTTATAGTTATTTATAATTTAACAATAAGGGTAATTAAATTTGCTATAAATGTATATTTTAGAATTAAATGGCAATAAAAGATTTTTAACTTTGCCGGTGTCGGTCAATGAATTGCTTTCTAATTTGGTTTTAAATGGCAAAAAATGATAAATTAAAGTAAAACATTAAATTTTCAGATTAGAACACTTTGTTTAAAAAAAACAGAGCAATTCATTAGAACAAAGGACGTAAAATTTGCGGTAGGAATGATTGTAACACATTGTGATTATTGCGAAATCAATAATTGCGACGGCGTCATAATCGGATGGGATCGTGAGACAGACAGACGTTATGAAATTTTTGCACCTGATCTAACTTGCAACAGTTGGCAAATTGATCCAAAAAAAATAGACTATTTGCCGTTGAATCATTGTAACAATTATCAATTTCCACTGCATCAAACAAATTATATTATTCTTACCAATAATAATAAAATATGTTACGTAAATGAAGGTATAAATACATTATATATCATATTGAACGTGTTTTATTGAAAATTATATATTTTTATATTCTACGAACACTTTATTTCTTTTATAATTCGTTTTTTATTGATTTCACAGTTATATAATACATTTTATTTATTAATTTGTTTATTATTTATTTTACTTTTTGTACATTGTTTCTTATTTGCATTTTTTAATTTTAGGTAATCTCACTTTAGCAGCGCCGAAATGGATCGATAATTCCGAAATTGGTCGCTATTTTTGTAGATTCGAAAATACGCATTAACGTACCAAATGAAATGCTAACGAAACTTTACCCGGAAGACTCCGCTGTAATTACATAGAGGACAAAATCTGCGAATTAATATTATGCATAACATTATGCAATATTTAGAAGAAAAGTTTTAAGAAATTTTATATTTTAAGACTAAATATAATATAGTGTAAACTATGACGTTATTATAGTGTAAATTCTGTTACCATATATAATAGCTTTATAAAATTACGCTAATTTACTTTTTTTATGTACTATAGAACAAGAAAAGCGTGCGCTACGCATGCGCCATTTCTCAATTTTATATTAACTTTTCCTTTAATACTTTAGAACTTGTCAAAAATACAAGTTACCTATAACATTAGTTTTATTTTTCTAGTATTAATTTTGTTTTTCCAAATATTGGTTTTGTTTCTCCAAATATTAGTTTTACTTTTCTTAATATTAGTATTATAATTCTAATATAAGTTTTATTTATGAATAATTAACTTTTTGTTCTGATTCAGGGTCTAAATAATAATAATTAATAGATTGCCGGAAAACGACTACTGTGTCTTGAATTTGCAAACTCATTTGTTTTGCTACCACATGTTCGATAACTCGTCTTGGACTAAATTCCATTTCAGATAAGAGTACAGAAAGCAAGGGAAACGTAGGCAAAAGTGCGAGCTCGACAAGTAATAAACTATTTCTTAGATTTTCTGATATACACGTCTTAACTCGTTTATTAATGGCAGTAATAGGTATTTTGTATCAACGAGTTGTTGGTTTTTAGCCATTATAGTTTAGCCTGTAGCTGTATTTCGGAGCTTTCCTCTTTTTCTCAATGCTGTATAATGATAATTAATTGACTACATTCAATAATATAAACAATAAAATTTTTGTTTCTAAGTTCCAAAATACATATCTAAAATACATGAATTTATAAAAAAATTAATTGACAAAATCTACAGCAGTTAAGTATACATATATAATAAAATATTGTTTATACTATTATTTTATCCTGCTATTTATATACAATTTTAAAAGATTAAAATAAGATAAAAAGAGATACACAAAAGCAATTTAGATAATATATAATAAATTATAAGTATTTAATCAGTCATAATAAATTATATGTTAAAATGACGTCATTTTGACATCTAATGACGTCTTTCGAAATTAGAATGACAAATGCTTGTTACATCTGTGGTTATTATTAACATTATAGTGTATTTTTCTGTGTGTGTGTATATATATATACACATATAATATTTTTTTGCGTTGCATCGTCGAAAAAAGGATCGAACATTACCTCTGCATTTTCGTGGGTTGCATCTCGCAAACGTTATCTCACTTCCGTCTCCTACAAGGGGATGCGACGACGGGGTGTAGATCGAAACACAAACCTCCGTACGTCCGTACAAAGCGACGAGCGAGAGAGAGAGAGAGAGAGAGAGAGAGAGAGAAGAGAGAAGAGAGAGAGAGAGAGAGAGAGAGAGAGAGAGAGAGAGGAGAGAGAGAGAGAGAGAGAGAGACCCATTTCACCCCCATGCACCATCGCGAACCCATATTCGTAACCCAACTAACTTGTGTTAATACGCGGCAACTCGTACGGACGAATCGCAGAGATATTAAATTTATTCAAATTCTGCACAAATGTATCATAGTATTCTAATATAACTAATTTTTTATACTTTTCTACTATTTTTTATTTACTGACTAATTTGTTATACTTACTATTTGTTTTACTTTCGAAAAGAGGACCAAAACGTTTCTATTTTTGAGTTATTCTTTAGACATTTGATATTTGTACTTTTTTGCAACTCACGACTTTTCAATAATTTTTTATATATTTTATACTGTTTGTTATAAAATAATTTTTTGTTCTGTGTTATTAGAATCATGTTTCAATCTGGCATTAAGTATCTCACAAATTATAAAAAAATGTTAATAATATACGCAATTTGCTCCTTAAAGCCTTTTCTCGTTTCACATAATTAAATTAAAAATTAAATTTTTGAGTAATTTAGATTTAAATTTTTATATAATTTAATGATTTTAATATATATTTGTTTCTTATGTATATATATATTACATACACAAAAGCAAAATATATTTTTAATATCTTGAATTCGTAATATAAATACAAGATTCGTTCGTACGATATAAAAAAGCAAACTGAAAACGTTCCTATTATATAAAAAAAGGAGAGATAAATATTTATAGTGGCAAAAGAGAATGAAAATTAAAATAACGATAGTGATGTAAAAGCAGTTGCATATATTGTATGCGGAAATGACATTTTTATTACTGCCGATAATGTCATGTCATCAATGATCTCTTTTGAATACTTTATCATTGTTATGGAAAGATTTCTGTCTTTTAATCGTGCGTGCGTTTGTGTTAAATAAACTGAATATTATTGTTATAGCAAAATATTTTGCTATCCATTTTGATGGTGTATATGCGAAGTGTCAGAAAGTTTATGAATAACATCTCGCAAACGACGTATCTGTGCAAATAAGCACAAATTGAAATATCTGTGCATTTTCTTGCAAAATCATATACTTCTGAAATTTTTAATGCGGTAATTCTGGGACACCCTGTATATATTTGTAAAAAAATTGAAAGGCTTTAAAATAATATTTATTTTGAAATATACATGTTAAAATAATACGACTAAACTTCTATTGTCATTTAAGGTGTATGAAGGGATAGCTATCTCTATAAAGAAGATAAGATAGAACGGTGGCTAAAAGGCTTTGTAGATGATAGATTTCGATCTTGTCATGTGGAATCGTTCGAGATGTCCATCAACAATCCATCAACCAAACAATTTTATATGATGCACATTTTATATTCTGAACGAGTGATACATTTTTTATAATATACTGATCAATTTTTTATACTTACTATTTTTTTACTTACTGACTAATTTTTTATACTTACTTACTATTTTTTACTTACTGATCAATTTTTTATACTTACTTATTATATTTTTTATTTTTGAAAAGAGGGTCAAATCGTTTATATATTTTCGCGTTATTCTTTAGACACATGATATTTGTACTTTTTTGTGATTCACGACTTTTTAATAATTTTTTATCTACCCTATAGTATTTGTTATAAAATAATTTTTTGTTTTAAGTTATAAGAGTCAATCTGGCATTAAGTATCCCACAACATATAAAACAAATGGTAATATACGCAATTTACTTCTCAAAGCCTTTTCTCATCTCACATTATAAAATTAAAAATTAAATACTTGAGTAATTTAAAATTAAATTTTTATATAATTTAATGATTTGAATATCTATATGTCTCATATGTATATATTTTACATTCGCAAATGCAAAATACATTTTTACTATCTTGAATTCGTAATATAAACACAAGATTCGGTCGTACAATATAAGAAATGCAAACTGAAAACGTTCGTATTATATAAAGAAAAGAGGGATAAATATTTATAATAACAAAAGAGTATAAAAATTAAAATAACGACAATATTGTGTAAAAGCAGTTGGATATACTATATGCGGATTTACTAAATAGAAGAAGATTGTCTCGAAATGACATTTTTATTACAGCCGATAATGTTACGTTATCAATGGTCTCTTTTGAATACTTTATCATTGTTAGAGAAAGTGCCAAAAAGTTGGTGAATAATATCTCGCAAACGACATTGAAATATTCGTGCATCTTCGCAAAATCTTAAACTTCTGAAAAAATAATTTAATGCACAAAGCAAAGTTACAATATTATTCGTAAGATATGTGTATTATATAAACTTAAGATGTAAATAATATATAGTAATGTCTAACTTAAAATATGTTTGTTTTATTTTGCGTGGCAGGCTCTAGAATAATAATGATAATAATAAAAATATTTGAAAAAACTGTTCTGATAATGAAATCTACTATAAAAATCATGATTCTGCCAAAATTCAAGTATTTTCTTTATATAATGATAATTGTACTACAATTTCGTGAAATTTTGGATATATGTTTGTGTGTGTATGTAAGGGGGAGAGAGTAAAAGGTTTGTATTTATCTACAAGAAACTATTTTCTAATAATTTCACATCTAATAATAATAATGATCAAAGAAGGAAATATAATGATAATGTTGGGTGTCATCTATTTGAATGATGTTTTGTTACACATTTACGAAATTGTTTCTTTCTCCTAACAGCTGTTTGAAAGTAATTTCGGAAAATGGACATTATTAAAAAGACCTATCACACAAAATCATCCCATCAGAAATCCAGATGGGAGTTGGGCTCGTGATAATGAACAAAAAGCTAATAGATTCGCTGAGCACCTAGAATTCACGTTCCAACCTAACGTAAATAATGAAAAACCAAATTGGGAAGACCTTGAACAAGAGGAGGAGAAAATTACTCTCACTACTCCAGAGGAGATTGCTACTCAAATTAAGAAAAACATAAACTTTAAGAAAGCTCCAGGATTTGACCTAATTACCTAGATTAGACAATAATATAAAAATTATACTGTCAGTTGGCTTCGATACCCTATAAAATTAAAGTGATATATAAAATATAAATTTTTTAAATTTAATAAAAATTTGAAATACTACAATGTGGAATGTATATACATAAATAATAAATGTAAACCATGATGATGGAAGATATTAGAATTAATGCGCGTGATTTTGATATAGATATACCTATATAATTTACAAAGTATATAAATATGCAAAGATATTGCGAATAAGCAATTTATTAAATCATATTCTTAAAAAAGATTTTGAATGTTTTTTTTAATTTTTATAATGAAATATAAAATTTTAATAATTATAGATTATCACAAATCTTTAGTACATTTAATATTTTTTTTTTTTTTTTTTTTTTTTTTTTTTTAAGTCAGGAAATTTGCCTAAACCAAACTTCGCCGTCCTGACCCCTGAGGGAGGGTCAGGAGGCTTTGTGGTGGATTCCCGCCCGTAGTATCCCGAGGGACTATCGGGCGGGGGACCGACCTAAAACCTGACTGAAGCCCCTGGTCGTATGGGTATTGTCCACCGCGGAACCGCGTTTGCATTACTTCACGGTGGACACCCGACCGGCGTCCTTTAAGGTAGGACACATCCCCCGGAAGGATACTACAGGTATCCCCCCGGAGAGGACATTCCCTTGCCCCGAAAGGGCATCGGAAGGAGCCGGGCTACTAGCTCCCCCCGGACTTCCCTGGGTCGACGTGCAATGGGATCAGGGCCCCCACCCTTCTCCCTGCCAAACCCGGTTAGTGAGACGACCGCAGCCGCCCACCCCACATTTAAGACGTCACAGGACGTCACCAACTATGTGGACAAACATATATACAGACATATACACGTCCACAACGAAACCAAATAAGGGCCACAGGCCCAGCCCTCAAGGGGCCAACAGTGAAGGCACAGTAGCCAAAAGACATATAAAGGTGGTGCATGATGTTCACACCACCTATAGACGAAGGACAAGAAAACTAAGACAGAAAGACATATACCTGGCGCGGGTAAGGAGGCCGCAGAGTCACCTTTCGGCAACCTCCCCGGCACCCCAAGCCCATCGCCGCTACCTAATAAAAGAACAACATTTAACATTACCCAACTGCTGAGGCAGCCGCGATCTCCAAAGGCCGTCCCCCATCAGGACGGCCCGGAGCCTGGCGCCTATCCTTCGCCCCGGTTGTACGCTGCCCGGGAGGAGGGGGGAACGAAACGCACCCCCGACCCCCCAGGACATGTCGAGCCGACTCCCCACCGTCCGAGCAAGCCGGACAACGGGGAGTGGCGACGCACCTCGCCGCTTGGTGTCCCTCCACACCACAGCGGTAGCAACACCGCGAGCGATCCACATCGGACACACAATTCGCGCGCGCGTGTCCCAGCCTGAGACACCTGAAACACCTCAGAGGTCGGGCGCGAAGCACCTCGACCTCCAGGGTGTTCCACCCTACACGAAGCTTACCCGCCAACAAAACCTTTCGACCAACAGCCAGCGGGCAACGCACCCAAAGGGTACTCAAGGGGGACCGCGGCAGGGACCGAACCGACCCGATCCGGATATCCCCCGCGCTACATCCCCCCAGAGTCCCCAGCGCCTCCAGGATCTCCTCGCACGAGGCGATCCCCTCCCCCATGGTACCACGAAGCCTAAGCTCCATGGTCTTCCGGGGACAGGAGACCACCACATCCTTACCCGCGAAGACCTCCCGCAGTTTACCCGCGAGCAAGTCCGCCTTAACTCCCGTGTCTTTTCCAGGGACCTGCAAAAGCAGACCCCCGGTCACACCAAAACGCATGGTCATTGGACCAATACCCAGTTCTTCCGGGTTGATGGCCGCTCTTGCCTCCCGTAGGACATCAGAGTATGTCCTGCCACCCGTCGAAAGGAGCCGCACCGCCGATGCACCCGGAGCACGTGCAGCCCGCGCTACTCGGCCCCGCCTCGCGCCCAGCACAGGACCAGCCGCAGAGCCCGACGCCCGAACTCCCCCAGGATCCAGGCCACCCGGCCCGCCAGCAACCATAATAGCCGCCGGCAGGGCAGGCGACCCAGCCCCAGAAGAGCCGACCGCCCTAGGACCACCCCGACCCCGTCTTCCCCCGCTTACGCATGGAGAGGACGGGGGAAACCTCGTTGATAGGAGGAACGGGGGCAGGCAAAACTGCCCCACTCTCCCGAGACTCCAGTGAGGACCTGAGGGACTCTACGGTCCGCCTCAAGTCCCCAAGCGCCCCAGAAATACGCTCCTCGATGAGGAGACCCACCCGCGCTATTAGCTGCTGGTGTGGGTCCCCCCCCGGAGCCGCATCAGAGGAGGACTCAAAGAGAGTCCTCCGAACCACAGAGGCAGTCCCCTCACCGGAAATTTCCAGTTCGGAGTCCGCCTTTCCGTCCCGCTTCTGTCGCGACTTCCTCTTCCTAGGGGGCGCCTCCTTCTCCCCAGAAGAGGGAGGAAGGGGAGCCGCCGACCTTCTCATCATCTCCAGATCATCGTGGAGTTTTTTATTATCGGCCTCCAATGAGGCAATACGAGCCTCAAGTCTTTCGACTTCCTCAGCATAAGCCCGGCAGTTGTTTGCCAGGATCTGCTCCCGGTCGAGGACCTCCACCGGGCTAAGATGAAACCCGGGCTCCGACACGTCAAGCGCGCCATCCAAGCCCCCAGGGGAGGCAGAGGCAGCGCCCAACGCGTCTTCGCCCATGGTGACCTCAAGGGCCCCCTCATCACTGTCTCCACGCAGCCTCTCCGGAGAGGGGGGCCGAGGACGATCCTTCAATGACCCATCAGGGACACACTCATGCGCCCCGCAGAACGCAGTCTTACCTAACGCGCACTTGCGCAAAAACTTTCCGGCATATCGGGACAGCGTATGGTACATCCCGAGATACCGGAACTCGCGCACTAACTCGTCCTGAAGGACCCGGCGTATTTTCAACGCAAGGTCCCTAGGATCAGCGGACCTATCGCGTTCCTCCCACTTGATGGCCAGTCTGGTGAGACTGGTCATCCATCTCGTGCTCCTGCGTACGTCTCGGCACTGTCGCATACTTATCCGCGGACCCAGCCGGCAAATCCGCGGACGACCTGTCGTCTGATGACGACGAGGGGGAAGCCAGGCCTACACCCCCCCCATGCCGGTTCCTGGTATCCGAACCCAGGACGTTCGCTTTCTTCTTGGAGCCCCTCATGTTTCTGAAAGAAGAAATTGGTTTTTTCTGTCAGGGGTTTTCCTTCCCCTTAGGAGGTTGCCTTACTCAGCTAACGGGGCCTCCCCCCCGGGTGTTATCTTCGGTGTTTTCCTTCACCTAGTGCAGTGGACAAGTCCTTTTTAGGGCCTGCACGCCCATCGCACCTCGTTCATCCATCACCACACACTCCAGCTCGGGTACCTCGGGATTGCGACACCCGTACACTACAGGGATGAGTCTGTAGTGCCCCTGAGGGAAGTACATTTAATATTATCAATATATAACGTAATTTTTTTTTTTTTTTTATTTACCACTTCCTCCGTAAGGAGGAAATTAATGTACTTTTATTACAATCTGATCGGATTCGGTCAATGAGTAATTTTGTTCAGTCCTAAACTAACTATATTAATTGTTACCAAACTGATGTTCCGCTCTGTAGCGAACCTCAGGTTCCAACTAACTATTTAGATAATCTGTTTTTTATTCATTTTTTTACTAGTTCAAAGGGTTTTATCCTCTTGAGTCTTCTTGTCAATCTTGTGTTATTCAGAAGCTGGAGGGCCTCCTTATTCACATGTTGTTGAAGTCGTTGTTCATGACTCCTAGCTATTTTAGTTATAGTTTGATTAACTGTATCTACCTCCAGGTCTCTATGGAGGTCACAGTTTCTAATATACCATGGGGCATCAACGATACTTCTTAGTACCTTGTTTTGAAAGCGTTGTATTATGAGAATATTACTCTTACTGGCACAGCCCCATAGCTGTATTCCATATGTCCAAATAGGTTTCAAGATTTGTTTGTATAAAAGTACCTTGTTGTATATATAGACATCTTGGAGTTTCTCCCCAGCATCCAGTACATTTTTCTAAATTTGATTCCTAGTTCTTCTCGTTTTTTCTTAATGTGAGTTTTCCAGCGCAACCTCGAATCAAGAGTCATGCCCAGATATTTTGCAGTATTAACAAATGGGATTTGAATGTTATTTATTCTGATTGATAAGTGTTTAATTTTTTTATTGATGAAGTTGATATGAGTAGTTTTAGTTTCGTTCAGTTTTATTCTCCACTGTTTTGTCCATTTTACTATTTTATTTATGGATACTTGTAGCTTATTGGCTGCTTCTAAATGATTTTTGCTAATGGCAAGGATCGCTGTATCATCTGCAAAAGTGGCAATTGTATTAGTTCCAAGGTCAGGTATATCGCTAGTGTATAAGAGGTACAACATAGGTCCCAACACACTTCCTTGTGGTACCCCTGCCTTGATTTCCTTTAGTTCAGAGTATGCTTCCTCTTGTTTTATTCTGAAGTATCTGTCAGTAATATAGGATTTTAATAGTTGGGAGTACTGCTTAGGTAGGCACTTGTTCAGCTTGTAGATCAGATCTTCATGCCACACCTTGTCAAATGCTTGCGCCACGTCTAAAAATACTGCAGAGCAGACTCTTTTCCCTTCTAACGCCTTTTCTATCTTACTGGTTATCCTGTGAATTTGGTCTATAGTTGAGTGGTTATTTCTGAATCCAAATTGATGGGTTGGGATCAAGTTTTTTCTGTGTATAATAGGTTTTATTCTTTTTAGTAGTAGTTGTTCGTAAAGCTTCGAAATCACTGGCAATAGGGAGATAGGCCTGTAAGATGAAACCTCATGTGGTGGGTTTTCCAGGTTTGGCTATCATCATAACTTCTGCAACTTTCCACATCATTGGTACGTACTTTAGCCTGAATGACGCATTAAAAAGGCAGGTTAATTTGACTATGGCTTTCCGCGGGAGTTGCTTTAATACTTCTCCGGTAATTAGGTCAAATCCTGGAGCTTTCTTAAGGTTTATGTTTTTCTTAATTTGAGTAGCAATCTCCTCTGGAGTAGTGAGAGTAATTTCCTCCTCCTCTTGTTCAAGGTCTTCCCAATTTGGTTTTTCATTATTTACGTTAGGTTGGAACGTGAATTCTAGGTGCTCAGCGAATCTATTAGCTTTTTGTTCATTATCACGAGCCCAACTCCCATCTGGATTTCTGATGGGATGATTTTGTGTGATAGGTCTTTTTAACCTCTTGGTAGCCCTCCACAGGGTATAGTCGTTGACTCTGTCACTTGATAGCTCTTCCAGGTAATTACCAATCGTTTCATTTTTAATGCGTTGGATTTCCCGTTTTAGTTGTTGTGCGGCATTGTTCAGTAGGGTTTTATCTCTAACAGCTCTGGTTTGATGCCATTTTCTTCTAAGCTTCCTTTTTTCAGTTATCTTTTCCCTGATTTCTTTAGGATAGTTATTGCCCTTTGTCCTATATTTTATAGTAGGTGTATTATTCCAGGCTGCTTGCTGAATTGCTACATTAAATATTTTTACTTCTTTATCTAATTGCTCATTTGTTTTTAATGGGACCTTTAGGTTGATAGTTTTGTCAAGGTTTGATTTAAAACTTTGCCAGTCCGTATATTTGTTTACTAGTCTAGGAATACTTTCTTTTTTAATTACACTATCCCAGAGCGTGAGTATGATGGGGGAGTGGTCAGAGCTCATATCATATGCCTCCTCGACGTGAAGATAGTTTGTGGAAATTTTGCCAATCAAAAAAAGTCTATGAGATCTGGTATTTTACCAGGATCTGTTGGCCAGTATGTGGGCTTTCCAGTTGATATTACTTCACACCTTAGTTGTTTACAGGCTTCTAATAGCTCTCTACCTTTATTTGTTATCAATCTAGATCCCCACTGAGTATGTTTTGCGTTAAAATCGCCTCCAATGATGAACCTATAACCCTGTCTTTTCAAGAAATCTATGTATTGTCCTTTTTTAATTACATGTCTCGGTGGACAGTATACCGCCACAATAGTAATCTCGTTAGTTTTTGTCTTGATTTTAACAGATGTTGCTTGTATTTCTTTGGTGTAATAGCCCTTCTCCTGGTAGTGCAGGATAGTCTCTTTTATTATAACTGCACTTCCACCTTTGGCTGCGTTATCAGGATGGATGGTGTGATAGACCTTATATCCCTTAATTTTGATGAATGAATCCTTAGTGAAATGAGTTTCGGCAATGAGACACACATAAATTTTTTCTATATCTAGGATGGTTTGCAGTTCTTGGTGATGTTGCAGCAGCCCGTTGGCATTCCATTCCATAATTCGCATTTGTTCAGCCATTTTTATTTTTATTTTTATGCTTAGGTATCGCTCCCTGAGTGCGATATTCAATTTTGGAAATACGCTCATCCATCTTGTTTAATTTTTCTAATATTTGCTGCAACGTAGTTTCAAAAGGTACCTTTTGCTGCGTGTGGCTCTCTGTACTACTATCTTCTGTCATTCCGCTAGCAGCTTGGCTATAGGTCTTTGTTCCTTTAATATTACTCTTGATGTCTGTTCTTCTATTCGTATCTATTTGATTATTTCTTAGGGGTTGTGTGGGCAGATTTGCTTTTTTAACTTGTTTATTTTTTATTTTTTGTATTTCCTTGGCAACAATACAGCCTCTATAGTTAGCAGGGTGAGCTTCCCCACAGTGTACACACTTAGGTTGCTCTTTCCTTGGCTTGTCACAGTCTTCAGTGAGATGTTTTCCAGTACATCTTACGCATCGTGGTTGTTTTGCGCAGTACTTTTGTGTATGTCCGTAAGCTTGACATCTCTTGCATTGTGGTACTAGTGTGGACTTTTTTATTGGCAATACTTCAACTCTAATGCCTAAGATATCTTTAATCTCATAGATTCTATTTATGTTTTCGTCCTTTTCAAAACTTAACATAAACATATTAAGAGGTTCTTTGGTTTTAAATTTCAGCTTGACCACCGCTTCAATGATTTTGAATCCTCTTCTTTTTAGTTCTTGTACTATTTTTTCTGGCTTACAGGTATGATATAACTTCTTGACCATTACTTTAATCGGTCTGTCTTGTTTATTTTCATAAGAATGCCAGAGGAGTCCTTTCTCTCCGAGCATCTTGGTCACGAGTTTATAGCAGTCTCCATCGGGTGCATTAATTTTAATTACCTCATTATTAACTATTTTTATCTTGAGTCCTGTCATTATCATGTTAAGTTGCTCGTGTAGTTCGTTAAAATTTTTATTTGATCTACTATAATAGGTGGAGGAGGTTTAGGTTTGTACGATATTATCTCTTGTTCATTTATTTCTCGTTCTTTTTGCGGAGGTGTGAGTGATGTGTCCATTTTTCTCTTTTTATAGTTCTTTCCTTTTATCCTTATCCATTGTGTTTCTTTTGCTAACTCCTCTTCATCAGTGAAGTATTCCATTTTTCTTTCTTCCGTTTTTTGTATTAGTTTTTTTTTCAAGGCTCTCATAGTTCCTCTGTATAAAAGCCAGCTGAGTTTGGAGTTGTCTAACCATTTCAAATAAGTTGTTCCTTTCTAATTCTATTTTTTTCAATTCGTTATAAAGGGCTTGTTCATTGTGCGTTCTATCACAGTTTTCCTGAAGTATTTTGGCAACACTTTGTTGTTGAGGGCGAGTTTTACAGTCTGCTTTAGCTTCAGCTATCGTTGTTTTAGTGAGATTCAGCTCTATTTCTTGACAGAAATCCTTTGTAACAACTACTTTGTTATTATTTTCTTCTTGTATAGTGTTGACTGAGAGCAATCGGTTTAGGCTCTCTTGTGATATGTTCGTCGCATATAGTCTCTTCCCTGCGTCGTTTATCTTAAACAATGGTTGGCCTCCCCCAGAATTTATGAGGCCGGCCTTCGAAGAGGATGGATTGTCCAGGGAATCTCCTGGCATACCACCTGGGGTAATAGTTTCCTTATGTGTTTTTTCCATTGTTCTCGACACTAGATTTTGGTCCACCCCGGGTATTTTATTTCCCCGGTACCCGCCGATTAGGCGCAAACCCGCCAGTGAGCATTCCCCGATCCGCCACCTGGGGAGGCGCCCGATGGGGGTCTAGTAACCCCTCACGGGATATAACGTAAATAAGAATAAATATTTTATTTAGTATTTTCTGATAGCATGTGTATATATATATATATATATATATATATATATATATGTGTCTTTAATATATTTTTATTTTACAAAATTAAATTCTGAAAGAGTGATTAAAAAGACTATTTTTTTATATTAATTATTCGCATTTTGACGAAATTTCGGACATTAACAACATTGGAACGAAATAATGCCCTGATTTAAATGTAACTAAAATAGTTGATAATAACGACAATTTATTCGATCACTAAATAGTAATATTCATTTCGAATATAATCGATAACTTTTATCATATTTTAATTGTTGAAACATTGAATGTATTTATTTTTCAGTTAAAAATATTCCGAATTTTTGTATGTTAATATGCAAGAGATATATTGCTATATAATTTAATATATATTAAAATCACTAATAGTTATTGAAGTATAAAGACTTAAAGATTGCGACGTTGTCAAACATATTTTAAGAAATAATTTGAACTTTTAATACTGTTCAAAAATACATTATTTTGAAGCTATGAAGTAATCACGTACTAAAAGTGCGAAGAAATAGACATTACTTCTATAGAAAATTTATTTAAATCTCTTAAAGTTATTCAGCTTTAATAAAATATTGAAAAATTTTAATAAGGCAGAGTTACATTTGTATATTCAAACTTTATAATTTACTCATAATTCTCTTTAATAATCCATTTTATATTTATTTTTTATCATTTTACTTAGATTTTCTGAACACATTGTTTGTCGATTTCGCTCCAAATACCTTCTGTGTGTATGTGTGTGTGCAAAATGTCCCAAAGTTACACAATTATTTTGCCAGTATCTTCTACAAGAAATTACAATAAAAAAATATATAAACATATCCCTATATAAACGTTTAATTTTATTCTCAAGCAACATTAAACAAAGGAAAAAATATGTATCTTTTGTTTCAATTTAAAATACTATCTGATATTAATTTTGGATCTCCAACAACAAAAAATTATGCATAATTTATACATTATTTAACAGTTTAATTAAATTTAACTATTTTTTAAAGTAAAATTTAAAACTTATAACTCTTAAATTTTCCGATATATATATAAGACACTTGAAATATTCATATATTAAATAGATTGAAAAACTGAGAACCAGTTATTTAGTTTTTATGCATATGCGTATAAATATTAATTTAAAAATTATATGTAGAATTATATATATATATATGTATAAATTTTATTATTGCTTATAAATATAAATTAAAAAAACATGTGTAAAATTATATGTTTATGTTGTTAAACCTTCGTTTTTGTATCAACTTTTTATTATCTGATACATTTCTAAGTGTCAATGTTAGAAGAAGTTGTGCCTTGCAATGAAGCTCACACTCTTTTCGGAATCAGAGAAAGTTTTTCAATTTCTGCGAAACAATAATATCAAGCATGTATGTGAGATAGTAATAGCTCTTATTATCTATTTTTTGAAATGCATGTCTCAAATATTTCAAAAAGAAATAATTAAATCTATTTTAAAAAATATATAACGTTTTCGCGCATTTCATTCCATTGCTATTCAAAATCGCAAGTGAACAAAATGATCACACGTATAATATTATTATGCAGTAGATTGTGTCAATAATTTTTTTAAATGCATGTACATATTATATATATTTTAAAAGAGCTAAATTATGCATGGATTCAGACGATATTTATTAAGACAATCAAAAAGAGAAAAATTCATAATTTGTAACAGGTTGCACCGGTAGACTCAAACAACATGGAACTATTCGAATTCGCAGCCGGGGATAATTATAAAGTATGTATATGAGATAGTGCTCTTATTATCGATTTTTTGAGAAACGCATGTCTTATATATATATGGAACAAAAATAATTAAAAATAACTCTTAGTTTATTCATTTCAAAAATAATTAAATCTATTTTAAAAAATATATACCATTTTCGCGCGTATCATTCTATTATAGCTTTTCAAAATTGCAAGTGAACAAAATGATCACATCTACAATATTATTATATTATGCAGTAGATTGTGTCAATAATTTTTTTAAACCCATGTACATATTATATATATTTTAAAACAGCTAAATTGTGCATGCATTCATTGTCAGTCGATATATTTATTAAGACACTCAAAAAGAATATTCAAAATTCGTTATTAAATTAAACTTTTAAACTCTTAAACTTTTTTAAACTTTTTTGGGGGCGCGTGCTTGTTCGATAGTTAATGTTTTGCCAATATCGCGAATTGGAAGAGAATATTTCATCCAGAATAATAATTTGGTGTTGTACAGGTATGGTATATTGTATTTCACTGCATTTATTCGTGTCACAAAGAATACAAACTTTTTACTCTCAACCGAGAAAAACCGTGTTACGCGAACGCAAGTCAAATTCTATCTGTCTCTTCGAGGCCGCGCATTGTCTCGCTTCTCTCGATCATTCCACGATCTTATTTTTATATTTAAGTGATTAGACTATCTATTATTTTGAGGTACTCTCGCTTTTTATTATGTTCGAGAATCAAAATTTACCTTTGTCATGTTAGTCGCTTATTTGTTTATTTATTATTTTGTGTCACCGGTCGCGATATCTTTAACACGCGTCGCTTGTAATTTACATTTTATTTTATATATATTTTATGTGCTTGTGGCATTTATCGCCACAACACGTTTAATATAATATATAATATATTTATACTTTCATATACGTAACATATTTTATTATTATTGGTAAGAATAATATGATTTGTTTGTTGCTCTCTAAATTGATAATTGTGACAATGATTCAACGGCAAGAAGTCTATTTCTATTGTATAATTTATTGTAGTCCATTTGTCGCTATTTAGATCGTGTGTCAGAATTTCATAACGTCTGTCTGTATGACGATCCCATTTGATTATGACGCCGTCGCAATTATTGCAATCATCACGATGTGTTACGATCATTCCTACCGCAAATTTTACGTCCTTTGTTCTAATAAATTGCTCTGTCCTTTTTAAACAAACTACTTCTTTGCAGACGCATCGGAAATTAATGATATCCTTGATGGTGATATCCTTGTAGCCGAGAATCGTGGGTATCAATCTTTCTGGTAAGGATGTTATCGTTGCCATTATGACAAAAATTTGTTAAAAATTACTATAAAAAATTATATAAACTGAAGTAATTGCAACAAATTATTCGCGAATAATTTAATATAATAACTGGCTGCTTCTAAAGTCATTAAATTTTAGATTGCACAACATGTGTTCGATGTTAACGCTGCGCACGTTGTCCACTCTCTGTCCATTATTTTTCTCAAATATCTATACCTGAAGTGCTAAAGTAATCTTTTTCGTCCTGCATTATCTTGTGATGTGCCATACGTAGAAAAGAGAAACAAAATAGTGTCCGGTAAATAACGGACGAATGATTAAGGGCGGATTCTCTGGCCAATTTGGAGACGATTTTTCCTTAGCAAAATGTTGAGAAGTCAATAATTTTCGAGTTATAAGCGATTGAAACAAATGGGTTTTTTTTTAAACTAAACGTTTTGAAGTTAAAAGTCTAACATAATTACATTTTTTTGTTAATTTTAGGTAAAGTTTACTATAATATAATTTTCATTTGAGGCTTAGTTATAAAGATTAATGACAAATATTAAAAAGTTGTATAAAATGATGACCTTTTCGACATTTTTGCTGAAAAAAAATCGTTCCCAAATTGACCAAAGATTCCACTTGTAATCGTTGTCCGTTCATTACCGGACACCCTGTATATTGTTGGAAACTCTATTGTGCCATTTTCATTCTACAATGAGCCTGTCAGACAGAAGAAGACAGAGAATCACAGAGAACAGTATTAAATTAACGCGTAAAAGTGCGAAGCAAATATAAAAATAAATCATCTTTTAAATTATGCATCTCTTTAAAGCTTGCACGAAGTAACACATTAAAAATTTTAACAGATGTTCAATTTTTCAAACAAAATGTAGTTATTTTTATTTTATATATTATTTACAAAAGTACCATTTTCCTATTTCAAGAATTTTTTTTAATTGTTACCCTTTTTTGTGTTAATTTAATATTATTCTGTAATTCTCTATTTTCTTCTGTCTTGAAGGTTCATTGTAAAATAAAAATGGAACAATAGAATTTCCAACAATACATTTTTTTTCTTTTTCCTTTTTTCTTATGGTATGCACCACGTGACACCGTGCACGATAGAAGGAAGCGTTCTTTAGGTTCGCAGGTAGAAAGTTCAGAGAAGATTGGACAAAGCATGAACAACGTCCGTAGCGTTTACATCGAACACGTGTTATGCGAATTGAAATTTTTAATAATTATACGCAAATAATTTGTTGCAATCACTTCGATTTATATAATTTTCTATAGTGATCTTTCTCGAATTTTTGTCATAATGAAACGATAACATCCTTACCAGAAGAATTGATATCCATTATTCTCAGCTACAAGGATATCACCATCGAGGATATCATTAATTTCCGATGCGTTTGCCATCAATTTCGTTATGCAGCCAGCTTTCCAAAGTATATGGAAAAGAAATTTTTTCAAAGGTAATTTTTTGTTGTTTGTATATTTTACATGCATAGATCAAACATTGCACCATCAATTTTGTATATTTGAAAGTTTTATCTTAAAAATTACAAATATAAAGAATATAATAAAATACAATATAGAATAAAACAGAATCTATTAAATAATCATTTTCTAAAAAGGCAATTCTCGTAAATATTGTACCTTCTTTTTGCGACGATGTGACGATTAGATATGTGTCTCGATTTGCATTGTGAGTTACATTTGCTTAACAATTATTGTTTCAAATCAAAATATGTATGTGTTATCTATATGGTATTATTGTTTTGTAGAAATGTAACGATTTTTTATAATTATGCATTTTTTATAATTTTGAATTATATACATTCGAAAATCGTCGTTCAATTTATTTATTACTTTTCTTTCATTTCCAATCCGTAATCATTAACAGATGGATACAAATAATAAAGTGTGAAAATTTTCAGGATATTAAATAAATTTTATATATATTTCAATATATTTAAAATTTAATAAGAAAATCAATATACATTTATTAAAACAAATAGTTAAAAAGACTCTAATGAACAATGGCTATTAAGTAAGTTTATTAAAAAAGAATTTTATTTTATTAAATACTATTCATCTTATAATTTTTCGAACACAAAAAGTACACACTTTTAGATTATTTTTCTGATTGTAAATATTTCCCATTGCGTTTAATAAAAACGTTCCAGTGTTCTGGAAATGCCAGGATATTTCTAGAAAAGTCTTTTACCTAAGAACATAAACAAACTCATGTAATGCCTGCTTTACCTTTTCGTCGGACTTGGGGATCGATTCTTTATTATATAATACAACTGGATAATTTTGTATATTCAAGACATAACGCGATAAAAATTAATTAAGGTTTTTAGTTGACACATCTAATAAAAACGAACGCGTAAAAAACGCTTTAATGAGAGACAAGACGCAGAAAATAAAATTAACGCGTATAGTTAAATATTCAAAAATCTTGCTTTAGTTTTTGTCCATTTTAGCTGCTTACATGTAACATAATTTTTATAAATACATTATATAATGAAATAATATTTTTAAGTAATTAAAAAATTTTATTAAAACAACATGCAACCGGTGGCTTTCCGTCCATTTTCATAACGTAATAAATAAATGTAATATAATATAATTAGAAATTAGAAATATAGCATACAAGTGTATAATATAATGAAATTTAATTAAAAAAGAATATTTTTTATAATTGTGATATTATAAACATATATCAATTAACTGAATAATTTGTAAAGTATCCTAAATAAATAAAATATGTAAGAATCAAATAAAAAATTATAATTATTTTGAAATTATATTGCTCTAAATTTTGATTAATGATGTTGCAATAGAACTCTTAATATTATTTAAAAATTTTATTATATCATTTTTTGTTTCAATTTTAGATGGCCTTCTTTAAAAGAATATTGTGACATATTGTCTAAGACTAAAGATCATGAAGAATACAAATCTAAAAAACAAATTATGAACTTTATAGAATTGGGTATTAATTATACGAGACAATTCCGAAAATACGTGTCTCAAATGCAATATATGCATTATCACAACGAATCAATCGATAATTGTGTGCAATTTGGACATATATATTTTTCTCATCCCCTTGGACAGAGTTATTATGAACAATTCATGTATTGTGATCGAGAATTCTCCATATTTTTTTTTACAACGATGAGCTTAAAAACTTGCTTACACATTCTCCACGGTAGGATTCTTAATATATTTTGTAGTGCTAACATCTTTATAGATTATGTTTTTGCACAGTTTTAATATGTAAATTTTTTAGAACTGGTTGCGATTTAACCGAAAGATATTATCACGAGAAACTATTTAACTATATAAGGAATTCTAATCTAAAATTAAGCTTGCGCATATTTTTGACTTTACCTGATAGTGCGCGGCTTATGGAATGGATTGCCTTTAATGTAGCACAAACTTTACAAATCCAAAAGGATGTAAGTTACGCGTACGTAGTAGAATCTTTGGATAATATCGCACTAGAGGTACAAAATTATCTGAAACAAAAACATCCAGATCATTCGATATTTTCAACGTCCGCTGAATTTTTTTCTTATTGGAAAAGCAATAATATAGACGATAATCACTGGAACGAAGCGGAAGGAATTCAGATTATCGATGCATTGGACGAATACATATTTGGCAAATTAAATTTTCGACCGTGCAAAGTGAACGATACAAATCTGGAATACATGTGTATAGATAATGTAAGTTATATAATGAATATTATAACTATATGTGGCGTCAGAAGAAGAAAATTGTACTGTGAGCATGGCCGTTTGTTTGTTTATATATTAAATATACTGTTATTTTCTCTCAATAATTTATTGCAATTTCTGGCATAGGTACTAAAAAGTAGATATGGACAAGAAATTATTTTATTAATAATATATCATTGCGTGGCAAGAAGACTTGGTCTACGTTCCAACATTGTGGCATTTGGTGATCGATTAGAACTATTTTATTGTATATATTGGAAATCCAGATAGTAAGTAATATAAAATTAAATTTGGAATTATCGAAATCTTTTAAAAGATATTTTTACATATACACAGGTGTGCATAATAGATAAATATATTGTTTGCTTTGCAGTGGCACGATTAATCCAAAAAATGTAAGATGTTTTAGTTTATTAATGTTTGAGAAATTACAGGATTGTCGTGTCAATAAACCACTGCATCGGAAGTGGCAGTATTTTTATCGTAATGATTCTTTACCAAGCAAAAGCTTAAGTCAAATATCACCATGTGAACTGCGAGACAGGATACTGCTAAGAGTTGCGGATTTGACATACCACTATAACAACATTACTCAGATTATGCCGCGTAGTTTGAATTATTCATTTAATATAAGTAGCTTTTATGTATGTATGCACTATACACACCGCATATATTAAAATATATTATAATAGTAATAAAAAATTCTCTCTTTTTTCTCTTTGAAACGTACAGCTATATACATATGAGTTATAGTTATTTATAATTTAACAATAAGGGTAATTAAATTTGCTATAAATGTATATTTTAGAATTAAATGGCAATAAAAGATTTTTAACTTTGACGGTGTCGGTCAATGAATTGCTTTCTAATTTGGTTTTAAATGGCAAGAATGATAAATTAAAGTATAACATTAAATTTTCAGATTAGAAGACTTCGTTTAACAAAAACAGAGCAATTCATTAGAACAAAAGACGTAAAATTTGCGGTAGGAATGATTGTAACACATCGTGATTATTGCGAAATCAATAATTGCGACGGCGTCATAATCGGATGGGATCGTGAGACAGACAGACGTTATGAAATTTTTGCACCTGATCTAACTTGCAACGATTGGGCAATTGATCCAAAACAAATAGACTACTTGCCGATGAATCATTGTAGCAATTATCAATTTCTACTGCATCAAACAAATTATATTATTCTTACCAATAATAATAAAATATGTCACGTAAATGAAGGTATGAATACATTATATATTATATTGAAAATTATATATTTTTTTATTCTACGAACATTTTATTTCTTTTTATAATTCGATTTTTTATTGATTTCACAGTTATATAATACATTTTATTTATTAATTTGTTTATTATTTATTTTACTTTTTGTACATTGTTTCTTATTTGCATTTTTTAATTTTAGGTAATCTCACTTTAGCAGCGCCGAAATGTATCGATAATTACGAAATTGGTCGTTATTTTTGTAAATTCGAAAATACGCATTACGTACCAAATAAAATGCTAACGAAACTTTACCCGGAAGACTCCGCTGTAATTACATAGAGGGCAAAATCTGCAAAATAATATTATGCATAATATTATGCAATATTTAGAAGAAAAGTTTTAAGAAATTTTATATTTTAAGACTAAATATTATATAGTGTAAATTATATCGTTATTATAGTGTAAATTCTGTTACCATATATAATAGCTTTATAAAATCACGCTAATTTACTTTTTTTATGTATTATATTATAGAGCAAGAAAAGCGTGCGCTACGCATGCGCCATTTCTCAATTTTATATTAACTTTTACTCTCTCTCTCTCTCTTTAATACTTTCGAACTTGTCAAAAATACAATTTACCTATAACATTAGTTATATTTTTTTAGTATTAATTTTATTATTCTAAATATCGGTTTAATTTCTTCTAATATTAGTTTTATTTTTTATTATATTAGTATTATAATTCTAATATTATTTATTTTTATGAATAATGATCTTTTTGTTCTGATTCAGAGTCTAAATAATAATAAGTAATAGATCGTCGGAAAACGACTACTGTGTGTCTTGAATATGCAAACTTATTTGTTTTGCTACCACATGTTTGATAACTCGTCTTGGAATAAATTCCATTTCAGATAAGAGTACAGAATGCAAGGGAAACGTAGGTAGAAGTGCGAGCTCGACAAGTAATAAACTATTTCTTAGATTTTCAGATATACACGTCTTAACTAGTTTAATAATGGCAGTAATAGGTATTTTGTATCAACGAGTTGTTGGTTTTCAGCCATTATAGTTTAGCCTGCAGCTGTATTTCGGAGCTTTCCTCTTTTTCAATGCTGTATAATGTTGTGCCTTGCGTGAGACACAGAAGGGTTATGAAAAATTAACCATTGCAAACCCATGTAGAATTGTATTAAAAATTATCCATTGCAAACTTATGTAGAATCCTACATTGCAAACCCATGTACAATAGAATTGTATGAAAAATTATCGATTATAAACCCATGTACAATCGTAACAAAAGTAATGAAATAAAAAAAAAATTGCGCCAAGTGAAAGTAGAAACTTGTACCAGTGGAAAATTAAAGTTGCAGACATATATAGAGTCGTATAATGAATCAGTAAAAATTTAAATTTGCAAATGTAGAATCGTACCATAAAAAAACTTATCTTTTAAAAAAAAAGATAAACAAGATGCCAAGTCCATGCGCTATGTGAAAAAGAAATAAAAAAATTTTAGTTAAAAAAACTGGGAGCGCTGCTAAATAATATTCTAACAATATTAAAATTAAATTGTTACTTTTAAACTCATTACAATTAAAATATGTTTTGTGTTTAAATTAATTAATGTTACTTTAAGGTGCATTGTAATTTTGAAACTTAGCAGCGCGCCCAGTTTTTTTAACTAAAATTTTTTGATTTCTTTTAAATATATTAAGAATCCTACCGTGAAGAATGTGTAAGCAAGCTTTTAAGCTCATCGTTGTAAAAAGAAAATATGGAGAATCCTCGATCACAATATATGAATTCTTCATAATTACTGTCTCCAAGATGGGAAAAAAATATATGTTTGAAATGCACACTATTATCGATTGTTTCATTGTGATAATGCATATATTTCATGTGAGACACGTATTTTCGTAATTGTCTCGTATAATTGATACCCAATTTTATAAAGTTTATAATTTTTTTCTTGGGTTTGCATTTTCTACGATCTTTAATAGTCTTATTGTTAGACAATATGTCACAATATTCTTTTAAAGAAGGCCATCTAAAATTAAAACAAAAAATAATTTAATAAAGTTTTCAAATAATATTAAAAGTTCTATTGCAGCATCATTAATCGAAATTCAGAGCAATTTATTTTTATAATAAATATAATTTTTTATTTGATTTTTACATATTATATTTATTTAGGATACTGTACAAATTATTCAATTAATTGATATAATTTTATAATATCACAATTAAAAAAAGTATTCTTTTTTATTTAAATTTCATCATATTATACACCTGTATGCTATATTTCTAATTTCTAATTATATCATATTACATTTATTTATTACGTTATGAAAATGGACGGAAAGCCACCTATACACTATAATAATGTCATAGTTTCTACTATATAATATTTAGTCTTAAAATATAAAATTAAAAAAAATTTTTTTTCTAATCATTGCATAATGTTATTCATAATATTAATTCGCAGATTTAGTCCTCTATGTAATTAGAGCGGAGTCTTCCGGGTAAAGTTTCGTTAGCATTTTATTTGGTACGTAATGCGTATTTTCGAATTTACAAAAATAGCGACCAATTTCGGAATTATCAATACATTTCGGCGCTGCTAAAGTGAGATTACCTAAAATTAAAAAATGCAAATAAGAAACATTGTACGAAAAGTAAAATAAATAATAAACAAATTAATAAATAAAATGTATTTATAACTGTGAAATCAATAAAAAATCGAATTATAAAAAGAAATAAAATGTTCGTAGAATATAAGAATATATAATTTTCAATACAACACGTTTAATATGATATATAATGTATTCATACCTTCATTTACGTAACATATTTTATTATTATTGGTAAGAATAATATAATTTGTTTGCTGTTCTGTAAATTGATAATTGTTACAATGATTCAAAGGCAAGTAGTCTATTTGCATTGAATTATTTCGCCATCTGGCGTTATTTGGATTATCTGTCAAAATTTCATAACGTCTGTCTGTATGACGATCCCATCCGATTATGACGCCGTCGCAATTATTGCAATCATCATGATGTGTTACGATCATTCCTACCGCAAATTTTACGTTTTTTGTTCTAATGAATTGCCCTGTTGTTTTTAAACAAAGTTCTTTGACCTGAAAGTATAATGTTATACTTTAATTTATAATTCTTACCATTTAATTCTTAAATATATATTTATAGCATATTTAATTATTCTTATTATTAAATTATAAATAATTATAACTCATATGTATATAGCTGTACCTGTCAAAAAGAAAGAAAAGAGAATTTATTGTTACTATTATAATATATTTTAATTAATGCTGTGTGTATAGTGCATACATACTTCAAAGCTACTTGTTTTAAATAAATAAATTTTTTTACGCTCCTTAATCTGAGAAATGTTGTTATAATGGTATGTCAAATCCGCAAATCTTAGCAGTATCCTGTCTCGCAGTTCACATGGTGATATTCGACCTAATCTGTTGCACGGTAAAAAATCATTACGATATAAATTTTGCGACCTCTTCTGATACGTTGATTTATTGACACGACAATCCGGGAATTTGTTAAACATTACACTAAAACATCTTTTATTTGCTGGATTAATCGTGCCACTGCAAAGCAAACATATTATTTATCTATTATGCACACCTGTGTATGTGTAGAAATATTTTTTAAAAGATTTCAATAATTCCAAATTTAATTTTATACTACTTACTATCTGGATTTCCAATGTATACAGTAAGATAGTTCTAATCGTTCACCGAATGCCACAATGTCGGAACGTAGACCAAGTCTTCTTGCCACGCTGTGATATATTATTAATATAATCACTTCTTGTCCATATCTACTTTT
The DNA here is from genome assembly GCF_048542155.1 of Nylanderia fulva. Classification (NCBI taxonomy): domain Eukaryota; kingdom Metazoa; phylum Arthropoda; class Insecta; order Hymenoptera; family Formicidae; genus Nylanderia; species Nylanderia fulva. The sequence goes on along the minus strand of NW_028190077.1, from coordinate 19,352 downwards.
TAGTACCTATGTCAGAAATTGCAATAAATTAATGAGAGAATGACAGTATTTTTAATATATAAACAAACAAACGGCCATGCTCACAGTACGATTTTCTTCTTCTGACGCCACATATAGTTATAATATACATTATATAACTTACATTATCTATACACATGAATTCCAGAATTGTATCGTTTATTTCGCACGGCCGAAATTTTAATTTGCGAAATATGTATTCGTCTAATGCATCGATAATCTGAATTCCTTCCGCTTCGTTCCAGTGATTATCGTCTATATTATTGTTTTTCCAATAAGAAAAAAATTCAGCGGACGTCGAAAATATCGAATGATCTGGATGTTTTTGTTTCAGATAATTTTGTACCTCTCGTGCAATATTATCCAAAGATTCTACTACGTACGCGTAAGTTACATCCTTTTGGATTTGTAAAGTTTGTGCTACATTAAAGGCAATCCATTCCATAAGCCGTGCTCTATCAGGTAAAGTCTTAAATTTGCCCAAGCTTAATTTTATTCTAGAATTCTTTATATAGTTAAATAGTTTCTCGTGATAATATCTTTCGGTTAAATCGCAACCAGTTCTGAAAAATTTACATATTAAAACTGTGCAAGAACATAATCTATAAAGATGTTAGCACTACAAAATATATTAAGAATTTTACCGTGGAGAATGTGTGAGCAAGCTTTTAAGCTCATCGTTGTAAAAAGAAAATATGGTGAATCTTCGATTACAATATTTGAATTCTTCATAATTATTGTCTTCTAAATCAGAAGGAAATATATCTTCGAATTGCACACAATTATCGATTGACTCATCGTCATAATGATCATATTTCATTTGAGACACGTATTTTTGAAATTGTCTCCTATAATTGATACCTAATTTTATAAAGTTTATAATTTTTTTCTTGGATTTGCATTTTATACGATCTTTAAAAGTCTTAGACATAATGTCATAGTGTTCTTTTAAAGAAGGCCATCTATAATTGAAACAAAAAATGATTTAATATTATTAAATAACATTAAGAGTTCTATTGCAGCATCATTAAACAAAATTCAGAGCAATATATTTTTAAATTAATTATAATTTTTTATTTGATTTTTACATATTTTATTTATTTAGGATACTTTACAACTTATTTAGTTAATTGATATATTATATTGATAATATCACAATTATAAAAAGTTTTCTTTTTTATTTATATTTTATCATATTATACACTTGTATGCTATATTATAATTTCTAATTATTTTATATTACATTTATTCATTACGTTATGAAAATGGACGGAAAGCCACCGGTTGCATGTGTTTTTAATAAAACTTTTTAATTATTTAAAAATATTATTTCATTATATAATGTATTTATAAAAATTATGTTACGTATAAGGAGCTAAAATGGACAAGATTTAAAGCAAGAATTTTGAATATTTAACTATACGCGTTAATTCCAATTTCTGCGTCTTGTCTTTCATTAAAGCGTTTTTTTTTACGCGTTTGTTTTTATTAAATGTGTCAACTAAAAACCTTGAATACTTTTTATCGCGTTATTTCTTGAATATACAAAATTATCTAGTTGTATTATATAATAAAGAATCGATCTCCAAGTCCGACGATGAAGTAAAGGAGGCATTACATGAGTTTGTTTATGTTCTTAGGTAAAAGACTTTTCTAGAAATATCCTGGCATTTCCAGAACACTGGAACGTTTTTATTAAACGCAATGGGGAATATTTACAATCAGAAAAATAATCTAAAAGTGTGTATTCTTTTTGTGTTCGAAAAATTATAAGATGAATAGTATTTAATAAAATAAAATTTTTTTTAATAAACTCACTTAATAGCCATTGTTCATTAGAGTCTTTTTAACTATTTGTTTTAATAAATGTATATTGATTTTCTTATTAAATTTTAAATATATCGAAATATATATAAAATTTATTAAATATCCCGAAAATTATCACACTTTATTATTTGTTTCCATCTGTTAATGATTACGGATTAGAAATGAAAAAAAAATAATAAATAGATTAAACGACGATTTTCGAATGTATATAATCCAAAATTATAAAATATGCATAATTATAGAAAATCGTTATATATTTCTACAAAACAAATACCATATAGATAACACATACATATTTTGATTTGAAACAATAATTGTTAAGCAAATGTAACTCACAATGCAAATCGAGACACATATCTAATCGTCACACGGTCGCAAAAAGAAGGTACAATATTTACAAGAATCGACGTGAATTGCTTTTTTAGAAAATGATTATTTAATAGATTCTATTCTGTATTTTATTATATTCATTATATTTGTAATTTTTTAGATAAAACTTTTAAATATACAAAACTGATGATGCAATGTTTGATCTATGCATGTAAAATATACAAACAACAAAATCTTACCTTTGAGAAAATTTATTTTCCATATACTTTGGATAGCTGGCTGCATAACGAAATTGTCTGCAGACGCATCGGAAATTAATGATATCCTCGATGGTGATATCCTTGTAGCTGAGAATAATGGATATCAATTCTCCTGGTAAGGATGTAATCGTTGTCATTATGACAAAAATTCGAGAAAGATCACTATAGAAAATTATATAAATCGAAGTGATTGCAACAAATTATTCGCGTATAATTATTAAAAATTTCAATTCGCATAACACGTGTTCGATGTGAACGCTACGGACGTTGTTTATGCTTTGTCCAATCTTCTCTGAACGTTCTACCTGCGGAACTTAAAGAACGCTTCCTTCCATCGTGCACTGTGTCACGTGATGCACACCATAAGAAAAGAGAAAAGAGAAAAAAAATGTATTGTTGGAAATTCTATTGTTCCATTTTTATTTTACAATGAACCTTCAAGACAGAAGAAGATAGAGAATTACAGAATAATATTAAATTAACACAAAAAAAGGGTAACAGTTAAAAAAAATTCTCGAAATAGGAAAATGGTACTTTTGTAAATAATATATAAAATAAAAATAACTACATTTTGTTTGAAAAATTGCAAATCTGTTAAAATTTTTAATGTGTTACTTCGTGCAAGCTTTAAAGAGATGCATAATTTAAAAGATGATTTATTTTTATATTTGCTTCGCACTTTTACGCGTTAATTTAATACTGTTCTCTGTGATTCTCTGTCTTCTTCTGTCTGACAGGCTCATTGTAGAATGAAAATGGCACAATAGTTTCCAACATTATACAGGGTGTCCGGTAATAAACGGACAACGATTACAAGTGGATTCTTTGGTCAATTTGGGAACGATTTTTTTTCAGCAAAAATGTCGAAAAGGTCATCATTTTATACAACTTTTTAATATTTGTCATTAATCTTTATAATTAAGCCTCAAATTAAAATTTTATTATAGTAAACTTTACCTAAAATTAACTAAAAAATGTAATTATGTTAGACTTTTAACTTCAACGTTTAGTTTTAAAAAAAACCCATTTGTTTCAATCGCTTATAACCTGAAAATTATTGACTTCTCAACATTTTTGCTAAGGAAAAAATCGTCTCCAAATTGGCCAGAGAATCTGCTCTTAATCATTCGTCCGTTATTTACCGGACACTATTTTGTTTGTCTTTTCTACGTATGGCATATCACAAGATAATGCAGGACGAAAGGGACTACTTTAGCATTTCAGGTATAGATATATACCTATTTGAGAAAAATAATGGACAGGAAGTGGACGACGTGCGCAGTGTTAACATCGAACACGTGTTGTGCAGTCTAAAATTTAATGACTTTAGAAGCAGCCAGTTATTATATTAAATTATTCGCGAATAATTTGTTGCAATTACTTCAGTTTATATAATTTCCTATAGTGATCTTTCTCGAATTTTTGTCATAATGGCAACGATAACATCCTTACCAGAGGAATTGATACCCATTATTCTCGGCTACAAGGATATTACCATCGAGGATATCATTAACACGCCATTAACAAAAATTTCTTAAAAATTAAACTAAAACATCTTTCATTTTCTGGATTAATCGTGCCACTGCAAAGCAAACAAATTATTTGTCTATTATGAGCACCTGTGTATGTAGAAATACCTTTTAAAAGATTTCAATAATTCCAAATTTAATTTTATACTACTTACTATCTAGATTTGAAGTATATACAGTAAAATATATCTGATCGTTCACCGAATCCTGTAATGTCGGAACGAAGACCAAGTCTTCTTGCCACGCTGTGATATATTATTAATAAAATCATTTCTTGTCCATACCTACTTTTTAGTATCTATGCCAAAAAATACAATAAATTAATGAGAAAATGACAGTCATTTTAATATATAAACAACCAAATGGCCATACTCACAGTACGATTTTCTTCTTTTGACGCCACATATAGTTATAATATACATTATATAACTTACATTATCTATACACATGTATTCTAGATTTGTATCGTTCACTTTGCATGGTCGAAAATTTAATTTGCCAAATATGTATTCGTCGAATGCATAGATAATCTGAATTCCTTTCGCTTCGTTCCAGTGATTATCGTCTATATTATTGTTTTTTCAATAAAAAAAAGTTTTAGCGGACGTCAAAAATATCGAATAATCTGGATGTTTTTCTTTTAGATAATTTTGTACCTCTAGTGCGATATGATCCAAAGATTCTACTACGTACGCGTAAGTTACATTCTGTTGAATTTGTAAAGTTTGTGCTACATTAAAAGTAGTCCATTCCATAAGCCACGTACTCTGAGATAAGAAATTTGTGCAATCTTAATTTTGTATTATATTTCGATATAGAGTTAAATAGTTTCTCGTGATAATATCTTTCGGTTAAATCGCAATCAGTTCTTCTGAAAAATTTACATATTAAAACTGTGCATGAACATAATCTATAGAGATGTTAGCACTATAAGATATATTAAGAATCTTACCGTGGAGAATATGTAAGCAAGTATTTAAGCTCATCATTGTAAAAAGAAAATTGGGAGCATTTTTGATTATAATAAAATACCTCCTCATAATTATGTATGACTAAATAATGATCATATAAAGGAATTATATGTTCAAAATTCACACAACTATCGATTGATACTTTGTAACAATGCATATATCTCATTTGTGACACGTATTTTCGTAATTGTCTCGTATAATTGATACCCAATTCTATAAAGTTCATAATTTGTTTCTTAGATTTGTATTCTTCATGATCTTTAGTCTTAGACAATATGTCACAATATTTTTTTAAAGAAAGCCATCTAAAATTAAAACAAAAAATGATTTGATAAAATTTTCAAATAATATTAAGAGTTCCATTGCAGCATCATTAATTAAAAGTCAGAGGTATATATATTTTTTTTAAATTATTATAATTTTTTAATTAATTTATACATATTATGATTATTATTTAGGATACTTCACAAATTATTCAATTAATTGATATAATTTTATAATATTACAATTATAAAAAATGTTCTTTTTTATTTATATTTCATCAATTATACATTTGTATGCTATATTTCTAATTTCTAATTATATTATATTTATTTATTACAAAAGTAAGAATCTTCTCTCGACCGTACTGGCAAATATTATTTATTTAATCACAACGTTTTGACCCTTTTTTGAGTCCTTATCAAGTGATTTGTAAAAATAAAAATAAAATTATAATTCTAAGATGTCCAGAACGAACATAGTGTCGGTTTGACAACACGTCAAAACTCTCAGACAAGTTATTGGAGTCTGTTTGTTTTGATAAATTAATGTATATTAATTTTGTTAGTAAATTTGAAATATAGAAATATATATATATATTTATAAAATTTATTAAATATCCCGAAAAGTATCACACTTCATTATTTGATTCCATATATGTTAATGAATACGGATTGGAAATGAAAAAAAAGTAATAAATGGATTAAATGACGATTTTCGAATATATATAATTTAAAATTATAAAAAATCCATATAAAATCGTTATATTTGTACAAAAAAATGTTATATAGACAACACATACGCGCGCGTCATTGTCCAATTTTTTTTAAATTGTATTTAATTTTGGTTTTTAACAATAACTGTTAACCAAATGTAACTCACAATGCATATCTAATCGTTGCATCGACGCAAAAAAAAGTAAAATATTTAGGAGAATCAACTTGATTTGCCTTTTTTAAAAAATGATTGTTCAATAGATTCTTTTTATTCTACTCTTTATTTCATTATATTATACTTTTTATATTTGTAATTTTTAAAATAAAATTTTCAAATATTACTATGATGCAATGTTCGATCTATTCATGAAAATTTACAAACAACAAGAAATTACTTTTGAGAAAATTTTGTTTCCATATATTTTGTATATCTGGCTGCGTAACGAAATTGTTTGCAGACGCATCGGAAATTTATGATATCCTCGATGGTGATAGCCTTGTAGCCGAGAATGGTGGGTATCAATTTCTTTAGTAAAGATGTTATCGTTGCCATTATGACAAAAATTCGAGAAAGATCACTATAGAAAATTATATAAACTAAAATAATTGCAACAAATTTTTTTGCGAATTTAATATAATAACTGGCTGCTTCTAAAGACATTAAATTTTAGACTGCACAACACGTGTTCGAAGTTAACGCTGCGCACGTTGTCCACTTTTTGTCCATTATTTTTCTCAAATATCTATACCTGAAGTGCTAAAGTAGTCCCTTTCACCCTGCATTATCTTGTGATGTGCCATACGTAATAAAGAGAAACAAAATAGTGTCCGGTAATTAACGGACCAATGATTAAGGGTTGATTTTCTGGCCAATTTGGAGATGATTTTTTTCTTAGCAAAAATGTTGAGAAATCAATAATTTTCGAGGTTATAAGCGATTGAAAACAATGGAATTTTTTTAAAACTAAACGTTTTGGAAGTTAAAAGTCTAACATAATTACATTCTTTAGTTAATTTCAGGTAGAGATTACTATAATATAATTTTAATTTGAGGCTTAGTATTATAAGATATAATGACAAATATTGAAAAGTTGTATAAAAATGATGACCTTTTCGACATTTTTGCTGAGAAAAAAATCGTTCCCAAATTGACCAAAGAATCCACTTGTAATCGTTGGTCCGTTAGTTACCGAACACCCGGTATATTGTTGGAAACTCTATTGTGCCATTTTTATTCTACAATGAGCCTATCAGACAGAAGAAGACAAAGAATCACAGAGAACAGTATTAAATTAACGCGTAAAAGTGCGTAGCGAATATATAAATAAATCATCTTTTAAATTATGCATCTCTTTAAAGCTTGCACAAAGTAATACATTAAAAATACTAAAAAATTTTCAATTTTTCAAACAAAATATACTTATTTTTATTTTATATATTATTTACAAAAGTACCATTTTCCTATTTCGAGAATTTTTTTTAACTGTTACCCTTTTTTGTGTTAATTTAATATTATTCTGTAATTCTCTATCTTCTTCTGTCTTGAAGGTTCATTGTAAAATAAAAATGGAACAATAGAATTTCCAACAATACATTTTTTTTCTCTTTTCTCTTTTCTTATGGTATGCATCACGTGACACCGTGCACGACTGGAGGAAGCAGTTCTTTAGGTTCCGCAGGTAGAAATTTCAGAGAAGATTGGACAAAGCATGAACAACGTCTGTAGCATTCACATCGAACACGTGTTATGCGAATTGAAATTTTTAATAATTATACGCGAATAATTTATTGCAATCACTTCGATTTATATAATTTTCTATAGTGATCTTTCTCTAAATTTTGTCATAATGGCAACGATTACATTCTTACCAGGAGAATTGATATCCATTATTCTCAGCTACAAGGATATCACCATCGAGGATATCATTAATTTCCGATGCGTCTGCCAACAATTTCGTTATGCAGCTAGTTATCCAAAGTATATGGAAATGAAATTTTCTCAAAGGTAATTTTTTGTTGTTTGTATATTTTACATGCGTAGATCAAACATTGCATCATCAGTTTTGTATATTTGAAAGTTTTATCTTAAAAATTACAAGTATAAAGAATACAATAAAATACAGAGTAGAATAAAACAGAATATATTAAATAATCATTTTCTAAAAAGGCAATTCAAGTCAATTCTCGTAAATATTGTACCTTCTTTTTGCGACCATGTGACGATTAGATATGTGTCTCGATTTGCATAGTGAGTTACATTTGCTTAACAATTATTGTTTCAAATCAAAATATGTATGTGTTATCTATATGGTATTTGTTTTGTAGAAATGTATAACGATTTTATATAATTATGCATTTTTTATAATTTTGGATTATATACATTCGAAAATCGTCGTCCAATCTATTTATTTTTTTTTTTTTATTTCTAATCCGTAATCATTAACAGATGGAAACAAATAATAAAGTGTGATAATTTTCGGGATATTTAATAAATTTTATATATATTTCGATATATTTAAAATTTAATAAGAAAATCAATATACATTTATTAAAACAAATAGTTAAAAAGACTCTAATGAACAATGGCTATTAAGTGAGTTTATTAAAAAAAATTTTATTTTATTAAATACTATTCATCTTATAATTTTTCGAACACAAAAAGAATACACACTTTTAGATTATTTTTCTGATTGTAAATATTCCCCATTGCGTTTAATAAAAACGTTCCAGTGTTCTGGAAGTGCCAGGATATTTCTAGAAAAGTCTTTTACCTAAGAACATAAAGACACTCATGTAATGCCTCCTTTACTTCATCGTCGGACTTGGAGATCGATTCTTTATTATATAATACAACTAGATAATTTTGTATATTCAAGAAATAACGCGATAAAAAGTATTCAAGGTTTTTAGTTGACACATTTAATAAAAACAAACGCGTAAAAAAAACGCTTTAATGAAAGACAAGACGCAGAAATTGGAATTAACGCGTATAGTTAAATATTCAAAATTCTTGCTTTAAATCTTGTCCATTTTAGCTCCTTATACGTAACATAATTTTTATAAATACATTATATAATGAAATAATATTTTTAAATAATTAAAAAGTTTTATTAAAAACACATGCAACCGGTGGCTTTCCGTCCATTTTCATAACGTAATGAATAAATGTAATATAAAATAATTAGAAATTATAATATAGCATACAAGTGTATAATATGATAAAATATAAATAAAAAAGAAAACTTTTTATAATTGTGATATTATCAATATAATATATCAATTAACTAAATAAGTTGTAAAGTATCCTAAATAAATAAAATATGTAAAAATCAAATAAAAAATTATAATTAATTTAAAAATATATTGCTCTGAATTTTGTTTAATGATGCTGCAATAGAACTCTTAATGTTATTTAATAATATTAAATCATTTTTTGTTTCAATTATAGATGGCCTTCTTTAAAAGAACACTATGACATTATGTCTAAGACTTTTAAAGATCGTATAAAATGCAAATCCAAGAAAAAAATTATAAACTTTATAAAATTAGGTATCAATTATAGGAGACAATTTCAAAAATACGTGTCTCAAATGAAATATGATCATTATGACGATGAATCAATCGATAATTGTGTGCAATTCGAAGATATATTTCCTTCTGATTTAGAAGACAATAATTATGAAGAATTCAAATATTGTAATCGAAGATTCACCATATTTTCTTTTTACAACGATGAGCTTAAAAGCTTGCTCACACATTCTCCACGGTAAAATTCTTAATATATTTTGTAGTGCTAACATCTTTATAGATTATGTTCTTGCACAGTTTTAATATGTAAATTTTTCAGAACTGGTTGCGATTTAACCGAAAGATATTATCACGAGAAACTATTTAACTATATAAAGAATTCTAGAATAAAATTAAGCTTGGGCAAATTTAAGACTTTACCTGATAGAGCACGGCTTATGGAATGGATTGCCTTTAATGTAGCACAAACTTTACAAATCCAAAAGGATGTAACTTACGCGTACGTAGTAGAATCTTTGGATAATATTGCACGAGAGGTACAAAATTATCTGAAACAAAAACATCCAGATCATTCGATATTTTCGACGTCCGCTGAATTTTTTTCTTATTGGAAAAACAATAATATAGACGATAATCACTGGAACGAAGCGGAAGGAATTCAGATTATCGATGCATTAGACGAATACATATTTCGCAAATTAAAATTTCGGCCGTGCGAAATAAACGATACAATTCTGGAATTCATGTGTATAGATAATGTAAGTTATATAATGTATATTATAACTATATGTGGCGTCAGAAGAAGAAAATCGTACTGTGAGCATGGCCGTTTGTTTGTTTATATATTAAAAATACTGTCATTCTCTCATTAATTTATTGCAATTTCTGACATAGGTACTAAAAAGTAGATATGGACAAGAAGTGATTATATTAATAATATATCACAGCGTGGCAAGAAGACTTGGTCTACGTTCCGACATTGTGGCATTCGGTGAACGATTAGAACTATCTTACTGTATACATTGGAAATCCAGATAGTAAGTAGTATAAAATTAAATTTGGAATTATTGAAATCTTTTAAAAAATATTTCTACACATACACAGGTGTGCATAATAGATAAATAATATGTTTGCTTTGCAGTGGCACGATTAATCCAGCAAATGAAAGATGTTTTAGTGTAATGTTTAACAAATTCCCGGATTGTCGTGTCAATAAATCAGCGTATCAGAAGAGGTCGCAAAATTTATATCGTAATGATTTTTTACCGTGCAACAGATTAGGTCGAATATCACCATGTGAACTGCGAGACAGGATACTGCTAAGATTTGCGGATTTGACATACCATTATAACAACATTTCTCAGATTAAGGAGCGTAAAAAAATTTATTTATTTAAAACAAGTAGCTTTGAAGTATGTATGCACTATACACACAGCATTAATTAAAATATATTATAATAGTAACAATAAATTCTCTTTTCTTTCTTTTTGACAGGTACAGCTATATACATATGAGTTATAATTATTTATAATTTAATAATAAGAATAATTAAATATGCTATAAATATATATTTAAGAATTAAATGGTAAGAATTATAAATTAAAGTATAACATTATACTTTCAGGTCAAAGAACTTTGTTTAAAAACAACAGGGCAATTCATTAGAACAAAAAACGTAAAATTTGCGGTAGGAATGATCGTAACACATCATGATGATTGCAATAATTGCGACGGCGTCATAATCGGATGGGATCGTCATACAGACAGACGTTATGAAATTTTGACAGATAATCCAAATAACGCCAGATGGCGAAATAATTCAATGCAAATAGACTACTTGCCTTTGAATCATTGTAACAATTATCAATTTACAGAACAGCAAACAAATTATATTATTCTTACCAATAATAATAAAATATGTTACGTAAATGAAGGTATGAATACATTATATATCATATTAAACGTGTTGTATTGAAAATTATATATTCTTATATTCTACGAACATTTTATTTCTTTTTATAATTCGATTTTTTATTGATTTCACAGTTATAAATACATTTTATTTATTAATTTGTTTATTATTTATTTTACTTTTCGTACAATGTTTCTTATTTGCATTTTTTAATTTTAGGTAATCTCACTTTAGCAGCGCCGAAATGTATTGATAATTCCGAAATTGGTCGCTATTTTTGTAAATTCGAAAATACGCATTACGTACCAAATAAAATGCTAACGAAACTTTACCCGGAAGACTCCGCTCTAATTACATAGAGGACTAAATCTGCGAATTAATATTATGAATAACATTATGCAATGATTAGAAAAAAAATTTTTTTTAATTTTATATTTTAAGACTAAATATTATATAGTAGAAACTATGACATTATTATAGTGTATAGGTGGCTTTCCGTCCATTTTCATAACGTAATAAATAAATGTAATATGATATAATTAGAAATTAGAAATATAGCATACAGGTGTATAATATGATGAAATTTAAATAAAAAAGAATACTTTTTTTAATTGTGATATTATAAAATTATATCAATTAATTGAATAATTTGTACAGTATCCTAAATAAATATAATATGTAAAAATCAAATAAAAAATTATATTTATTATAAAAATACATTGCTCTGAATTTCGATTAATGATGCTGCAATAGAACTTTTAATATTATTTGAAAACTTTATTAAATTATTTTTTGTTTTAATTTTAGATGGCCGTCTTTAAAAGAATATTGTGACATATTGTCTAACAATAAGACTATTAAAGATCGTAGAAAATGCAAACCCAAGAAAAAAATTATAAACTTTTATAAAATTGGGTATCAATTATACGAGACAATTACGAAAATACGTGTCTCACATGAAATATATGCATTATCACAATGAAACAATCGATAATAGTGTGCATTTCAAACATATATTTTTTTCCCATCTTGGAGACAGTAATTATGAAGAATTCATATATTGTGATCGAGGATTCTCCATATTTTCTTTTTACAACGATGAGCTTAAAAGCTTGCTTACACATTCTTCACGGTAGGATTCTTAATATATTTAAAAGAAATCAAAAAATTTTAGTTAAAAAAACTGGGCGCGCTGCTAAGTTTCAAAATTACAATGCACCTTAAAGTAACATTAATTAATTTAAACACAAAACATATTTTAATTGTAATGAGTTTAAAAGTAACAATTTAATTTTAATATTGTTAGAATATTATTTAGCAGCGCTCCCAGTTTTTTTAACTAAAATTTTTTTATTTCTTTTTCACATGGCGCATGGACTTGGCATCTTGTTTATCTTTTTTTTTAAAAGATAAGTTTTTTTATGGTACGATTATACATTTGCAAATTTAATTTTTTACTGATTCATTATACGACTCTATATATGTCTGCAACTTTAATTTTCCACTGGTACAAGTTTCTACTTTCACTTGGCGCAATTTTTTTTTTATTTCATTACTTTTGTTACGATTGTACATGGGTTTATAATCGATAATTTTTCATACAATTCTATTGTACATGGGTTTGCAATGTAGGATTCTACATAAGTTTGCAATGGATAATTTTTAATACAATTCTACATGGGTTTGCAATGGTTAATTTTTCATAGGATTCTACATATGTTTGCAATGGTTAATTTTTCATAGGATTCTACATAGGTTTGCAATGGGTACGATTCTACATGGGTTTGCAATGGTTAATTTTGCCTAGGATTCTACATGGGTTTGCAATGATTAATTTTTCATAGGATTCTACATGGGTTTGCAATAGGATAGGATTCTACATGGGTTTGCAATGGATAATTTTTGTTAATGGCGTGCCTTTAACTGGTCGCCTTTTTTTACCTTTTTTTAAAGGTGAGTTTTTAGAGATTATATATATACAATATATGTATATTGGTATATATAATCTTAACAAGACTCGGCGTATGGTTATTTAAAAAACCTTTGGTAACTTCGTTTCTCTTTTTCGTTCGTTTGACGCGACTCTAGATTTATTTTGACTTTAGCTAAATAACGACTCGTCTGATTACGAGTCGGGAGTTATCCTCGATGTGTCTCGGTAGGTTGGTCTAATTCAACTCGCTCTCTGTTCACTCTCGAGTTCTTACGTGAACTCGGTTTTTCGTTATTTCATTTGGAAGGGGTGTCTGGCGACAGGCACCCGATTGGTGTATAGCTTTTGCATACGCGGCTAGATTTTGGGCTAAGAGCTGTTCGAAAGATGAAGCTCTTAGCTTGCGTCTTCGCGGTTTCCGGCCCGCTGCTGCATCAGCGGTCTCCACGCGGATTTTATATCCGTTAACTTGTAATTATAGCCTTTCGGGCTATAACAATAATGATAATTAATCGACTACATTTAATAATATAAACAATAAAATTTTTGTTTTTAGGTTCCAAAATACATATCTAATATACATGAATTTATAAAAAAATTAATTGACAAAATGTACAGCAGTTAAATATACATATATAATAAAATATTGTCTATACTATTATTTTATTCTGCTTTATATACAATTTTAAAAGATTAAAATAAAGAGATACAAAAGCGATTTAGATAATATTTAATAAATTATAAGTATTTAATCAGTCATAATAAATTATATGTTAAAATGACGTCATTTTGACATCTAATGACGTCTTTCGAAATCAGAATGACGAATGCTTGCTACATCTGTGGTTATTATTAACATTATAGTTTGTGTGTTTTTGTGTGTGTGTGTGTGTGTGTGTGTGTGTGTGTGTGTGTGTGTGTGTGTATACACATATAATATTTTTTTTTGTTGCATCGTCGAAAAAAGGATCGAACATTATCTCTGCATTTTTGTGGGTTGCATCTCGCAAACGTTATCTCACTTTCGTCTCCTACAAGAGGATGCGACGGGGTGTAGATCGAAACACAAATCTTCGTACGTCCGTACAAAGCGACGAGCGAGAGAGAGAGAGAGTGAGCCAGACCTATTTCACTCCCATGCACCATCACGAACCTATAATCGTAACCCAACCAACTTGTGTTATTACGCGGCAACTCGTACGGACAAATCGCAGAGATACTACATTTATTCAAATTCTGCACAAATGTATTATAGTAGTTCTAATATGACTAATTTTTTATACTTTTCTACTATTTTTTATTTATTGATTAATTTGTTATACTTACTTACTATTTGTTTTACTTTTGAAAAGAGGACCAAAACGTTTCTATTTTTGAGTTATTCTTTAGACATTTGATATTTGTACTTTTTTGCGACTCACGACTTTTCAATTTTTTTATATATTTTATACTGTTTGTTATAAAATAATATTTTGTTCTATGTTATAAGAATCATGTTTCAATCTGGCATTAACGGGTTAGGCCACTGTAGAGCGCCCAAAAAAGGCCTATTTTTGATAATTTTTTACTATAAAACAAAAACAGTGATAGAAAATCCTTTTTAAGTACTTAATCTTACATACTTCGAAATATATAAAAAAAATTTTTTTTCATTTTTTTTTTTACAAAATGGCGGTGACAGAGCTCTGCAACGATGACCACTCGTTTCGGACAGTGCCTTACGGGCGACCTACTAGCTGCTCCAATTTTTGCTGTAGAACAAAAAACCAAATTTTTTTTAATTCTTTATATCATTAGCTAGCGAACTACGTACGGAAATTAAAAAATAATTGTTTTTGTAAAAATGACACAAGTTTGAAGAAAAAGTTTCATTTTTTGACGAAAAATTTTGCACAAAATTGTTTGTAAAAAAAAAAGTTTACAACGAAACGTAAAATCCGTACGTAGTTCGCTGACAAATGTATCTTAGAAGCTACAGAATAAATACAAGATTCGTTCGCACGATATAAAAAAGCAAACTGAAAACGTTCCTATTATATAAAAAAAGGAGAGATAAATATTTATAGTGGCAAAAGAGTATGAAAATTAAAATAACGATAGTGATGTAAAAGCAGTTGCATATATTGTATGCGGAAATGACATTTTTATTACTGCCGATAATGTCATGTCATCAATGATTTCTTTTGAATACTTTATCATTGTTATAGACAGACTTCTGTCTTTTAATCGTGCGTGCGTTTGTGTTAAATAAGCTGAATATTATTGTTATAGCAAAATATATTGCTATCCATTTTGATGGTGCATGTGCGAAGTGCCAGAAAGTTCGTGAATAACATTTCGCAAACGACATATCTGTGCAAATAAGCACAAATTGAAATATCTGTGCATTTTCTTGCAAAATCATATACTTCTGAAATTTTTTTCTTTGCTAGCATATTTATTAATTACAGTGTGCTTCCTTATAAATTTCCAAATTCATTTATTAGACAAATTGTGCGCGTATATCTGTTCAGAATAATAAATAATATTTTATTCATAAACATGTATATTTTTTAGTGTATTATACTCTAGTAATTGCATCAATGTCGTTTACTATAAGGTCATTATTGTAAGTAGATAATCAATGGATTGGTGGATAATTAATAATTTAATGCACAAAGCGGAGTTACAATATTATTTGTAAGATGTGTGTATAATGCAAATTTAAAGTCTAAATAATATATAGTAAGGTCTAACTTAAAATATATGTCTTTTTTATTTTTGTATGATAGACTCTAGAATAATAATAATAAAAATATGTTGAGAAGCTTTTCTGATGATGGAATCTACTGTAAAAATCATGATCCTGCCAAAAATCAAGTATCTTCTTTATATAATGATAATTTTACTACAATTTCGTGAAATTTTCGATGTATGTTTGTGTGTGTATGTAAGAGAAAGGAAAGTTTTTATTAATCTACGAGAAATTATTTTCTAATAATTTCGCATTTAATAATAATAATGATTAAAGAAGGAAATGGGATGAAAATGTTGCGTGTCATCTATTTGAATGATGTCTTGTTACACACTTACGATATTGTTTCTTTTTCTTAATAGCTGCTTGAAAATAATTTAAGAAAAATGACATTATTAAAAAAAAGTTATACTAGACAATAATATAATGATTATACTGGCAGGTGATTTCAATACTCTATAAAATTAAAGTGATAAATACAACATAAGATTGAGAATTCAAGATCTGGATGGAAAGAAACTTAGTTTGGTACTTTTACATGATCTGTTGAACAAAAGATGTATGAGGCTCGAAGCTAAATAATGGGCAGTTACTGATCTACAGACAGTCAAAATATACTCGCCACGCGATATTTTTATGTTCGACTGGCTATAAGTCAGTAACTGTTCATTATTTAGCTCCGTGCTTTTTACATCATTTGTTGAGCAAGTTATAAGCTACAATATATGAGAAAACCAACTGACTTTGCCGGGATCTAATTTTATATAGGGTTTTTAAATTTTTGCATTAATTTTATTACATGTTTGTTTCGTGAATTTTCTCGCGTGTAAAGTCCCGGGTATAATTTTGAATCTCCACGGGCGACGCGAGCTGAAACACAGGCTTCTAGTTTTTATTTAATGCAGCAGTACGGGCGCGATGGTATGAGAGAGTTTGATTGAAATAAACTGGAATGACTTGATCCTTGTATAATACTGATTCATTACGATTATGCACGACTATGTATTGCGATGCGCTCCTCGAGACATGAAGATTAGCAAGTGACCTGTGCGAATTTCTCTCGGGCCGCACAGGCAGGCCTTCGTTGTCGATCCGAAAAAGCCCGATACATCCCAAAATCCCGCGATCGAAATTTAGACCATTCATGTTCACGTGATTGACCGTTTCTTCGTTCACGTGATAGGACCGAAACAAAGTGAGACAATGATGCGTGTATGTATATATAAAAGGAAAACAATGTCTCTTGTCTCGACTAGCACATTTCAGCAGATACATGCCCAACCATCGTGCGAATTCGTGAAATATAACAATATGGAATAATAATTCTAAACAATGTTTCACATATATAAATTTCTGTCTAATTTTACGTATATAAAAAATATTATAAATATTATATTATATATAACTTTATATTTATTTATTATATATAAATTTATGCAATATAAAATAATATATATGTGCACAGATATTTAATTTTTATTTATACATACCTATATTATATTCGTATTTTAGAATTGCTTAGAAGATTAGAAGAAGAAATTGAGGAAATAAATATATATATATATATATTAATAAAGATGATATAAAGATGAAGAAAGATGATGAATAACGCTTATATAATATATACATATATATATATATATATATATATATATATATATATGTATATATTATATAAGCGTTATTCATCATCTTTCGTCATTTTTATATCATCTTTATTAATAACACAAAAAAATTTTAAATATTCGCACTAAAATAGTAAAATCAAAAAATCACGCCATAGAAGATATAATGCATTAAAAAATTAAAGTTAACAAAATAAAACAAATATTAAACATTCACTTATAGACGTTTAATTTTATTATCAAGCAACATTGAACAAAAAAAAAGAATATGTATTCTTTGTTTCAATTTAAAATACTATCTGTGATATTAATTTTGAACCTCCAAAAACAAAAAAATTATGTATACTTTATATACTATTAACAGTTTTCTTAAATTTAATTATTTTTTAGAGTAAAATTTAAAACTTATATCTCTTATATTTTTTGATAAATATAAGACACTTAAAATGTACATATGTATATAAAATAGCTTAAAAAACTGAGAACCTGTTATTTAGTTTTCAAGCATATGCTTATAAATATTAATTTAATAATTATGTGTAAAATTATATATATATATATATATATATATATATATATATAATTTTTATTAGTGCTTATAAATATTAATTAATAAATTGTGTAAAATTATATTGTGTATATTATATGTATAAATGTACATATGTTTACAATTTTATATCTATGTTTATATATTAGTTTATAAATTTTTGTGGTTAAACCTTGTATTTTCGTTTCTTTGCTAACATTTTATTATCTGGTACATTTGTAAGTGTTAATGTTAGAAGAAGTTGTGCCTCGCAAAGAGCTCACACATTTTCATCGGAATCAGAGAAGCTTTTTTAATTTCTGAAACAATAATATCAAGTACTCGTATGTATGTGAGATAGTGCTCTTATTATCTTATTATTTTTTGAAACGCATGTCTTATATATTTTGAAAAAAGAATAATTGAATCTATTTTAAAAAATATATACCGTTCTCGCATGTATCATTCTATTGTAGCTTTTCAAAATCGCAAGTGAACAAAATGATTACACGTACAATATTATTATGTAGTATAATTGATTGTGTCAATAATTTTTATAAATTCATGTACATATATATATTTTAAGAGAGTTAAATTTTATTATATATTTTAAAAGAGCTAAATTGTGAATGCATTCTGTCGATATTCATTAAGATACTCCAAAAAAAGGAAAATTTAAAATTTGTAACAGGTTACATCGGTAGACTCAAACAACATGGAACAAGTCGTAGTCAAGGATAAAGATAGCATGTTAATGGAATTGATAGAAATGTTGGAAAGTGAACAGAAATGTTCTCTTGACGAGTTAGATCTTCTGGATGAATTTCCCACGATTGACGTGAAAATTCCCGTAGTGAACTGTAGTCCGAGACGAGTTATCGAGTATATGAAGGTGCTACATGCAACAACTCATTTGAGATTATATCTTTATTGTAGAAATCTCCATTATAAATACAATAAAAAAGGTATAAAGTTGAAGTATACGCTTGAGTACACGTTTACTGATAATATGTGTATTGTCAAGGATATCATCATTATATATTATTTGAGTTGTTTACCAACGCAATATTTAGATTTGCCAGGAATAAAGCATTTAATTGATATGATGCATGGCAAATATAATACTGCGTTCGACAGCGAGATAGATGAACATAGTTTGCCTTTTGCGATTACCTGGACTCA